>NW_022437039.1:1488366-1513425 GCF_009761245.1 Sapajus apella | reverse complement strand
CCCAGCTAATTTTTTGTATTTTTAGTAGAGACGGGGTTTCACCATGTTGACCAGGATGGTCTCGATCTCTTGACCTCGTGATCCACCCGCCTCGGCCTCCCAAAGTGCTGGGATTACAGGCTTGAGCCACCGCGCCCGGCCTTAAGCAATTCTTAAACAACAGCTTATGATTCCAGTGTCAGAGATCCTAACTATAGGAGCAATGGGGAGGCAAAAGTTCAGTTATCAGTGACTTTCAGTTACAAGGAAGTGGGTCAAAGTACAGTAAGCCTGATTAGTGCTTAATTATAACTATATGTCTGTCCAGAATTCTTGTTAACCATGTGAGGAAGGCTTAAATATATTCATTATGGTCCCCTTCCCTTTTTTAAGAGATGGGGTCTTACTTTGTCACCCAGACTGGAGTACAGTGGCACGATTTTGGCTCACTGCGGCCTTGACCTCCTGGTCTCAAGAAATTCTCCTGCCTTGGCCTCCCAAACCACTAGAATTACAGGCGAGCCACTGCATCAAGCCCAGGGTCATTTTTTAGTTTGTTTTTTAGTTTTTTGTTTGTTTGTTTTGAGACTAGTCTCATTTCTGTTGCCCAGGCTGGAGTGCAGTGGCCTCATCTCGGCTCACTGTAGCCTTGGCCTCCCGGGTTCAAGCAATTCTCTGCCTCAGCCTTCCCAATAGCTGGAATTACAGGTGCCCACCACCACACCCGGGCTAATTTTTTTGTATTTTTAGTAAAGACAGGGTTTCACCATCTTGGCCAGGCTGGTCTTGAACTCCTGACCTCGTGATCCACCTGCCTCGGCCTCCCAAAGTGCTGGGATTACAGGCCAGGAGTTCAAGACCAGCCTGGCCAATATGGTGAAACGCTGTCTCTACCAGAAATACAAAAATTAGGTGTGGTAGCATGCACCTGTAATCTGAGCTACTCAGCAGACAGGCAGGAGAATTGCTTGAATCAAGGAGGTAGAGTCTGCAGTGAGCCAAGATCGTGCCACTTTACTCCACCTTGAGGGACAGAGTGAGACCCTGTCTCAAAAACATAGAAAATAAAATAAAAATTTTATAAGTGAGTTAGGCAAAGAAGAAATCCAGCGGACAAGGCCTCGAGGGATAAGAGTCATAGGCATAGCTTTAATTATCTTTACCTGACACCCAATACCTGAAAATTCAGGTGTTCATGCAAGATAAAGAGGTAATTGTTCTCCTCCTCCCAGTCGTTAAGCGGCTCTCCACCTTGAGCATTTTCGATTTACACAGATTCACTGTGCACATGCCCGGAAAGGACGCCAAGAACCGCGGGAGCCTGGAGTAGCCAACCGCGCGGAGGGAAGGAGTCTCGGCCGCTGCCTCGGTATTGTAGGCTGTAGCCACTGGCTCCGACGCGGTGCGGCCGGTAGCGGCACTCTGCTGGGTGGGGCCGGAGCTGCGGGGAGGGGTAGGCGCCTGGCGTGGAGGTCACTCTGGTTGGTAGAACTCGGGCTAGGGAGTCGAGTGACCCGACTCAGGGGAGGCGGGAAGGAGTAGAGGATCGGGCCCAAAAGGAACAAGGTGGGTCGCGGGATCCCGAGATCTCGGGATGGGCGGCTTGCTGCTCCGGTCCCAGCCGCCCCACTCGACAGATACTCGAGTATCACCCTTGTGGCTCCCGGCGGGAACCCCGGCCCCACCCCCAACTCCACGCCTCCCGCTACCCCTAGATCTCTGGATCGCGTTCATCCCGGTCTCGTCCTCATGGCGGACAAGAAACTGGTGGTGGTTTTTGGAGGCACAGGTGAGCGAAACCCCAGACCACTGGAGCTCCTGCAGAGTCAGGGCGCCCATCCCTGAAGACCGCCCTCCCTGGGGTCTGCAGGGAGGGGTAAGATCACTGGGACCCCCTACGCGGGCTGGGGCTGTGGGGGCAGGAATGAGGCCCGAATTCCTTTTCAATTAAAAAAAAAAAAATCAATTACTTTAATGTAATTGAATAGAAGTACTTGACCATGATACCAAAATTAAATCTTCCTAGCCCCCTCTTCCACCTCATCCATCACTGTTACCAAGTTTCTTGAACATCCTGCCAGACAGAGTAGATAACATAAATATATTGTCATTTTTTTCAAATAATAGCACATTATTTTGCTCCTACCTGTTTTTTCTTATTTATACATATTTAATAGCTATAACAGCTTTATTGAGATGTAATTCACAAACTATAAAATCCACCTGTTTAAAGTGTCAATTAGGCCAGGCACTGTGGCTCATGCCTGTAATCCCAGCACTTTAGGAGGCCGAGGCAAGCAGATCACAAGGTCAGGAGTACAAGACCAGCATGGGCAACATGGTGAAAAACCGTCTCTACTAAAATGCAAAAAATTAGCTGGGTGTGGTGGCGGACTCCTGTAATCTCAACTATTGGGAAGGCTGAGGCAGGAGAATTGCTTAAACCCAGGAGGTAGAGGTTGCAGTGAGCCAAGATTATGCCACTGTACTCCAGCCTGAGTGACAAAGTGAGACTCCATCTCCAAAAAAAAAAGTGTCAACTCACTGGTTTCTAGTGTATTCACAGAATTATACAACCATCACCACAATCAATTTTAGAAAATTTCCATCACTCCAAAAAAGAGACTCTGGCCCAGGTGCAGTAGCTCAACCCTGTGATCCTAGCACTTTAATTGGACCAAGTGGGCAGGTGGTTTGAGCCAAGGAGTTTGAGACCAACCTGAGCAACATGGCAAAACGGCATCTCTATCAAAAAATACAAAAATTAGTCAGGCATGGGTCAGGCATCTGTAGCTACTGGGGAGGCCGATGTTAGAGGATCACCTGATTAGTCAGGCATGGGTCAGGCATCTGTAGCTACTGGGGAGGCCGATGTTAGAGGATCACCTGAATCCAATAGGTGGAGGCTGCAGTGACCTGATTGTGCCACCCTGGGTAACAGACTGAGACCTGATCTTAAAAAAAAAAAAAAAAAAAAAAGGCTAGGCTCAGTGACTCACATCTGTAATCCCAGCACTTTGGGAGGCCAAGGCGGGCGGAACACAGGTCAGGAGTTCAAGACCAGCCTGGCCAATATGGTGAAACCCCGTCTCTACTAAAATACAAAAATTAGCCAAGCATAGTCAGGAGGCTGAGGCAGGAGAATAAAGCTGTCAGGAGTTCAAGACTAGTCTGACCAACATGGTGAAACCCCATCTCTACTAAAAAAATACAAAATTAGCTGGGTGTGGTGGCACACACCTATAATCCCAGCTACTTGGGAGGCTGAGGCAGGAGAACTGCTTGAACCGGGGAGGCAGAGATTGCAGTGAGCCGAGATCATGCCATTGCACTCCAGCCTGGGCAACAAGAGTGAAACTCTATCTCAAAAAAAGAAAAAAAAAAGTAAAAATGGCTGGGTGCAGTATCTCACGCCTCTAATCCCAGCACTTTAGGAAGCTGGGGTGCACAGATCACGTGAGGTCTGGAGTTTGAGACCAGCCTGGTCCACATGGCAAAACCCATCTCTACTAAAAATACAAAAACTAGGACAGCATGGTGGCTCACGCCCACACCTGTAGTCTTAGCTACTCAGGAGGCTGAGACAGGAGAATCACTTGAACCTGGGTGGCAGAGGTTACAGTAAACAGAGATCACATCACTGCATTCCAGCCTGGGTAACAGAGCGAGACTCTGTCTCAAAAAAAAAAAAAAAGAGTAAAACACGGACATGCACTACAACATGAACAAACCTTGAAAATATGCTAAGTGAAAGAAGCTAGACAGAAAAAGCTGTATATTATGATTTTACTCATATGAAATGTCCCGAAAAGACAAATCCATGGCTACCAAAAGTAGATTGGTACTTTCTAGGGGTTGGCTGAGAGGAGTAAGAATGGGGAGTAACTGTTCATGGGTTCAGGAGTTTTTTGTTTTTTTTTGACAGAGTCTCACTGTTGTCCAGGCTGGAGTGCAGTGGCACAATCTCAGCTCACTGCAACCTCTGCTTCTCTGGTTCATGTTGTAGTGCATGTCCGTGTTTTACTCTTTTTTTTTTTTTTTTTTTAGCCACCACACCCGGCTAATTTTGTATTTATTTAGTAGGGACAGGGTTTCTCTATGTTGGTCAGGCTGGTCTGGAACTCCTGATCTTAGGTAATCCTCCCACTTCGGCCTCCCAAAATACTGGAATTACAGGCTGAGCCACACACCTGCCCTTGGTGTACACTTTTTTTTTGAGTCAGGGTCTCTCTCTGTTGCCGAGGCTGGAGTGCAGTGGCACAATTATCACTCACTGCAGCTTTGACTTCCAAGGCTCAAGCAATCCTCCTTCCTCAGCCTCCTTAGTAGCTGGGACTTCAGGTGAGTGCTAACAGGCCGAGCTGATTTTTAAATTTTTTGTAGAGACAAGGTTTTGCCCTGCTGCCCAGGCTGGTCTCAAACTCCTGGCCTCAAGCAAAATCCAACCCCCTTACCCTCCCAAAGTGCTTAGATTATAGGCATGAGCTACTGTGCCCGGCCTCAGTACTTAATTTTTTTTTTTTTTTTTTTTTTGCAATGGAGTCTGTCACTATTGCCCAGGCTGGAGAGCAGTGGCACTATCTCCAGTCACTGCAACCTCCGCCTCCCAGTTTCAAGCGATTCTCCTGCCTCAGCCTCCGGAGAAGCTGGGATGGCAGGTGCCCACCACCATACCCAGCTAATTTTTTGTATTTTGTAGTAGAGGTGGGGTTTCACTATGTTGGCCAGGCTGGTCATGAACTCCTGATCTCATGATCTGCCTGCCTTGGCCTCCCAAAGTGTTGGGATTATAGATGTGAGCCACCATGCCTGGCCTCCGTCCTTATTTTTGATGCATTTCTGTGTAAACTGAAGATATGTGCACACTGCCCTTCCATACAAAAGCATGCATAACAGTAGCTAGAGTTCAGTATTTGTTTACAGACTTTTTAAAATTATGAGGTAGAATTTACTCATAATAAAATACAGAAGATCTCTTTATTTTTTGGAGACAGGGCCTCACTCTGTCTCCCAGGCTGGTGTGCAGTGGTGTGATGACGGGTCACTGCATCCGCACCCTCCTGGGCTCAGGCTACCTTCAGCCTCAGCCTCCATGGTAGCTGGAACTATAGGCACGTGCCACCATGCCCGGCTAATTTTTATATTTTTTGTAGAGATAGGGTTTCGCCATGTTGCTCAGGCTGGTCTCCAACTCCTGGGCTCAGGAGATTTGCCCACCTCAGCCTCCCAAAGTGTCAGGAGTACAGGCATGAGCCACCGTGCCCGGCTGCAGTGCAGAAAATCTTAAGGGTATATCTGACAGATGCACTTGCCTGTGTAACTAAGCTCCCAACGAGATCCGAATAAGTTTTTGTATTCCTTTCTGTTAACTATTTTTTTGTGTGTCCTTTTTTTTTTTTTTTTGAGTTGGAGTCTTGCTCTGTCTTCTAGCCTAGAATGCAGTGGTGTGACCTCAGCTCACTGTAACTTCTACCTCCCGGGTTCAAGCGATTCTCCTGTCTCATACTCCTGAGTAGCTGGAACTACAGGCACATGCCACCACACCCAGCACATTTTTTGTATTTTTAGTAGAAACAGAGTTTCACCATTAGTCAGGATGGTCTCGATATCCTAACCTCATGATCTGCCCACCTCAGCCTCCCAAAGTGCTGGGATTACAGGCATGAGCCACCACATCTGACCCTCTGTGTCCTTCTGGAGCAGATGTGAATATGGTGTGTATCTGAGTATGGCTTTTTGTTCTACTTCAGCAAGAATTCGAATCCCATCAAGATCTGAGTATCGTTTTGTATTTTACTTTTTTTTTTACCTTATTACATCAAAAATATTTCTCTTTTTTTTTTTTTTTTTCACTTTGTTTGGAAGGGGGTTTTTTTTTTTTTTTTTTTTCATACAGATTCTCAATCTGCCCCCCCGGGCTGGAGTGCAGTGGCATGATCTTGGGTTACTGCAACCTCTGCCTCCCAGGCTCCAGCAATTCTCATGCCTCTGCCTCGCGAGTAGCTGGGATTACAGAGGTGTGCCACCAAATTCAGTTAATTTTTGTATTTTTTGGTAGAGACTGGGTTTCACCAAGCTGAGATAGCACCATTGCATTCCAGCCTGGGTGACAGAGTGAGAATCCATCTCAAATAAATAAATAAATAAAATAAATAGGCCGGGTGCAGTGGTTCATACCTGTAATTCCAGCACTTTGGGAGGCCAAGGTGGGTGGATCACCTGAGGTCAAGAGCTCGAGACCAGCCTGGCCAACATAGTGAAATCCCTTCTCTACTAAAAATACAAAAAATACCTGGGCCGGATGGTAGACGCCTGTAATCCCAGCTACTCAGGAGGCTGAGACAGGAGAATCGCTTGAACCCAGGAGACAGAGGTTGCAGCGAGACAAAATTGTGCCATTGCACTCCAGCCTGGGGAACAAAGAGCAAAACTCCAACTGAAAAAAATAACTAATAAATAAAATAAAAAGTTGAATGCAAATCCTCACAGGTTTCCTAGATGTTCCTTGCTGTGGTGAAGCACTTCCTTCATGCTTCAGCCTTCAGTGGGACTTTTAGGCAGGTGTGACCTGGGAGGCCTTTCCGACTCTTTGCAGGTGCCCAGGGTGGCTCCGTGGCCCGCACGCTCCTGGAAGATGGGACATTCAAGGTTCGAGTGGTGACTCGAAACCCTAGGAAGAAGGTAGCAAAGGAGCTGAGGCTGCAAGGTGCAGAAGTAGTGCAGGGAGATCAAGATGACCGGGCCAGCATGGAACTGGCCCTGACTGGAGCTCACGCCGCCTTCATCGTGACCGATTACTGGGAGAACTGCAGCCAGGAGCAGGAGGTCAAGCAGGTGAGGGCAGGCGGGAGCTGCAAAGAGGCCACACCAGGCTAGGAGCAGAGCATCTGGGAAGAGCTCTGACTGCAGGGAGGCCCGACCACTGCAGGCCTTTCCCTCTTCTTCATTCGTCTGCCTGCTCTAGGCTGTGATGCAGGTGGACGCGGTTGCTTTCTCATCCAGTGACTTTTCTTTGAGTCAGTCTGAGTCTCAGTGAGCCACCGCGCCTGCCCTGTTTGGTTTTTTTTAATAAAAAATGTTACAAGTTGTTTCTTTAAAAAAAATAATTTCGACCCCTCTAATCCCAGCACTTTGGGAGGCCGAGGCAGGTGGATCATGAGGTCAAGAGATCAAGACCATCCTGGCCTACATGGTGACACCCCCGTCTCTACTAAAAATAGAAAAATTAGCAGGGTGTGGTGGCGGGCACCTGTAGTCCCAGCTACTTGGGAGGCTGAGGCAGGAGAATTGCTTGAACCCAGGAGGCGGAGGTTGCAGTGAGCCGAGATTGGGCCACTGCACTCCAGCCTGGGTGACAAAGCGAGACTCCATCTCAAAAAAAAAAGGCGGGGGGAAATAATAATTTCAAGTCCAGGTGCGGTAGCTCAAGCCTGTAATCCCAGAACTTTGGGAGGCCGAGGCAGGTGGATCACCAGGTCAAGAGATAAGACCATCCTGGCCAAAACGGTGAAACCCCGTCTCTACTAAAAATACAAAAAATTAGCTGGGCGTGGTGGCATTCACCTGTAGTCCCAGCTACTCAGGAGGCTGAGACAGGAGAATCGCTTAAACCCAGGAGGTGGAGGTTGCAGTGAGCCAAGATCGAGCTACTGCACTCCAGCCTGGCAAGAGAAGGAGACTTTGTTTCAAAAAAGAAAAAAAAGTTGTTTTGTTTTGAGAAAACATTGCCCAGCTAATGTTTTTTGTATTTTTAGTAGAGACGGGGTTTCACCATGTTGACCAGGATGGTCTCGATCTCTTGACCTCGTGATCCACCCGCCTCGGCCTCCCAAAGTGCTGGGATTACAGGCTTGAGCCACCGTGCCCGGCAAAAAAAAGGTTTTGAGGGAGTTTCTTCTTCACCTTTTCCGGCTTCTCATGGCTCCAGGTATTCCTGGCCTTGTGGCCACAAAGCTCCAGTCTCCACTTCCCTCTTCACATGGCCTTCTCCAGGAGTCGTTTCCTTTCTCATCTCTAATAAGTACCCTGGTTATGGGGCTGGGTGCAGCAGCTTATGCCTGTAATCCCAGCACTTTGGGAGGCTGAGGCAGGCAGATCACGAGGTCAAGAGATGGAGACCATTTTGGCCAAAATGGTGAAACCCCATCTCTACTAAACATAAAAATTAGCTGGGTGTGGTGGCGGGTACGTGTAGACCCAGCTACTCAGGAGGCTGAGGCAGGAGAATCACTTGAACCCAGGAAGTGAAGGTTGCAGTGAGCTGAGATCGTGCCACTGTACTCTAGCCTGGCAACAGAGCGAGACTCCTTCTCAAAATAAATAAATAAGCAAGCTGGTTACTAGATTTAGGGCCCATCTAGTTAGTACCGGATATTCTTTCTCATCCCAAGATCCTTCACACCTCTGCCATGACCGTTTTTCCAAATAAAGTCACATTCACAGGTTCCAGGAGACAGGATGCGGCATATCTTTTTGGAGGCCACCATCCGACTCCCTCCATCACCTTATGCAGCAGGTGGTGTTGTCGTCTGCATTTAACCAACAAGGTCAGATGGTGCCATCACTTGACCTGCGTCACACAGCTAGTACATGCCAAAGCCTAGCTGGAACCTAAGCAGCTGTGGCGCCTCTATCTAGCCTCCCAGGGCTCTCAAGGAAGATGGCTGAGCTCCGTGGGCAGGGAGTTCTGGGATCAGCAATGATCAGACGTGTGGATTGTCCTCTGGGCCGCTGTGCAGGCTGTCCCCCTGTAGCTGACCTGCCTGTCCCTCCCATGTTGCACATGGTGGGCCAGAGTCGGTGGCTGGTAGAAGGTAGGGCTGTGTTAACAGGCGTGGTGTTGTGTGTGAACATCATTCCAGGAAAGGGGGCCTCCTCAGGAGTCAGTGGGATCTGGCTGTTAACCTTGCAGATGGTGGCCGCTCCGGGATTAGAGCGCTGGGGCTGTGATCAGGGACAGACGTCCTTCCTCTGAGCCTTGTGATCTCTCCTTCCCTGCCCCCCAGGGAAAGCTGCTGGCTGATCTGGCCAAGCGCCTGGGCCTCCACTATGTGGTCTACAGTGGGCTGGAGAACATCAAGAAGCTGACGGCTGGGAGATTGACCGCCGCGCACTTTGACGGCAAAGGGGAGGTGGAGGAATATTTCCGGGAGATCGGTGTTCCCATGACCAGTGTGCGGCTGCCCTGCTATTTCGAGAACTTCCTCTCCCACTTCTTGCCCCAGAAAGCCCCAGACGGAAAGAGCTACTTGCTAAGTGAGTGCCCTTCCTTGTGTGCAGTGAGGCAGAGCTCTCACCTTGTGAAGCCATTAGTGCCGGGTCTGGGCCCTGGCTTCCTCACGTTAGGCCCAGGACTGAGCACGTCCTGTCAGCTTGTGGGACCTCAGCTTCCTGTTTTATGAGATGGGCTTTATACTGACATTCGCATGGGTGGCAAGATCTACCGAGACAGTGGTGACATGATGGTCACTCCGTCCTTTGGAAGACTAAAGACAGAATGGACCTAGTGATTGTCAGTTCTCCTCCAAAGAAGCAGGAGGGCAAGGTGTGGTGGCTTACCCTTGTAGTCCCAGCACTTTCAGAGGCCGAGGCAGGTGGATCACATAAGGTCAAGAGTTCAAGACCAGCCTAGCCAACCTGGTGAAACACTGTCTCTACTAGAAATATAAAAAGTAGCTGGGTGTGGTGCCATGCACCTGTGGTTCCAGCTGCTACGGAGGCTGAGGCAGAAGAATTACTGAACCCAGGAGGCGGAGGTTGCAGTGAGCCGAGATCGCGCCATTGTACTCCAGCCTGGGCAACAAGAGCCACACTCCATGTCAAAACAAACAAACAAACAAAAAGAAGGAGGAGAGGATTTGGAAAATGAGGTTCAGTTGCAGATTTCACAAACTAGGAAAGCTCTTTCTTCTCAGTGCCCATTGGCAAGTCTATAAACTGGTTAGGTGCACCGGCCCTGGCTGAGAAGGAGGCTCACCCAACCTGTGTCCCGCTGGTCACTCAGTGATCAGGACAGGAAGTCCAGTGCCTCTGCCTGGCTACGCCTTACCCTTTGTGTGAATGCCACGTCACCCTAGCATAAGGGCCTGTGGGGCTGTAAGACAGCCTAGGGGAGTTCTGCCTACCTGGTGAGCTGAGTCTGGTGGTAGTGGTAGCCCCTTGGTACCACCGTCTATTTTAGTTTGCAAAGCTGCAGTCAGGGATACTCCTTGCTCCGGTCTCTGAGCTCCATGCCCTCAAAACTCCCAGGTGATCTGAATAGGCAGCTGCATTGGCTCCTGTCTCTAGGTAAGGAGGATGCGACCCAAACATTCCTGGGGCCACACCCAGACACTCACAAGCCTCCCCATCTACAAAATCTCAGCCTGGAAGGCTGAGTCATTCATTCATTCAGGATTTATCCTGGACGTGCTGCTCTGGGCCAGCCCTGGTGTCTCGTTAATCAGGATTCCTAGTGTGTTGGTACTTAGAGTATCCACCCAGAGGTGGACATTCCAGCTTCCAGGAATTTAGGATATGACAGTACTTCAGGGCTTGTGCCTTGAGATCAGTGGACACCCTGGGCTCCAGCCACACTCTCCATAGCAGCTTTCAAAGTCCCTTTCCTTTGTCCCTTGTCCATCATCCTAGCACTGAGAGAGCTGGGCAGGCCTAGGTTCTTAGCCCCGTTCTAGGAATGCAGTGACCCAGGCTCAGGGAGCCTCAACAGCCTGCCACAGGTGGCAGCACTCGGATTCCATCCATTCCTGACTCAATGCCACTGCTGCCTCTGCGCTACCACAAATAGCAAGACATGTCTTAGCCGTGCCCTAGTGCTGGTATGTGCAGCTGACTGCTGGGAAAAACCAGCTTGGACCCTTTGGAGATGGGCTCTGGCCCTGCCCATGTCTGTTCTCGGGACAAGAGCTAGCTCCTCTGTCTACCCCACAGGCTTGCCCACAGGTGACATTCCCATGGATGGCATGTCTGTGTCCGACCTGGGTCCCGTGGTGCTCAGCCTGCTGAAGATGCCAGAAAAATACATCGGCCAAAACATCGGGCTGAGCACTTGTAGACACACGGCCGAGGAATACGCTGCCCTGCTCACCAAGCACACCCGCAAGGTCGTGCATGACACCAAGGTGGGCCTCCCGCCCCTGGGGACTCGGGCAGCCTCGTCAGGGCTTTCTAACTCCAATAGGGAGGGTGTATCCAGGGCCACCCGCCCCTCTGGGCAATGCATCTAAATTTGCTTGTTCATTGTCAATGTATATTTCCTGCAATGTTTATTTTCTGGTCACAAAGTGAAATTTCTGGCTTAGATGTTTTGACCAAGTAGAAAGAAAAGTTTCCAGGAAGAGGGGACCATAGGAGCCAAGGCGAGGAGGGATGAAAATGCAGGCCCTGCTGGGCTCCTCTGTGGGAGGTGATTGGAAGGGAAAGAGGCTGGAAAGATAGGCCCAACCCCTGCTCCCACTGGCTTGGCTGCGTGGGCAGGAAGCCCACTGGACAGACTCCTGGGTACCTGGTTTCTGTTTAATCATTACCATTAGGAAAGTAAGACCTGCTCATTAATGAATCTGGGAGGCCTAACCAGCCTGGCCAAGATGGTGAAATCCCATCTCTACTAAAAATACAAAATGAGCCAGGTATGGTGGTGCGCACCTGTAGTCCCAGCTGCTTGGGAGGCTGAGGGAGGAGAATCGCTTGAACCTGGGAAGCAGAGGTTGCAGTGAGCTGAGATTCCGCCACTGCACTCCAGCCTGGGAGACAGAAAAAGACTCCCACTAAAAAAAAAAAAAGAATCAGCTGGGTGCTGTGGCTCATGCCTATAATCCCAGCACTTTAGGAGGTGGAGGTGTGTGGATCACAATGTCAAGAGATCGAGACCATTCTAGCCAATGTGGTGAAACCTCATCTCTACTAAAAATACAAAAATTTGCCTGGTGTGGTGACATGTACCTGTAGTCCTAGCTACTCAGGAAGTTGAGGCAGGAGAATCACTTGAACCCCAGAGGCGGAGGTTGTAGTGAGCCAAGATCACACCACTGCACTCCAGCCTGGGAGATAGAGCAAGACTGTCTCGGGGGGAAAAGAAAAAAAGAATCTGGGAAACACTGGAGTCTTTAAAAGACAAAAGTTGGGCCGGGCGCAGTGGCTCACGCCTGTAATTCCTGTAATGTGGGAGGCTGAGGTGGGTGGATCACAAGATCAGGAGTTCAAAACCAGCCTGCCCAATATGGTGAAACCCCATCTCTACTAAAAATACAAAAATTAGCCAGGCATGGTGGTGTGTGCCTGTAATTCCAGTTACTCAGGAGGCTGAGGCAGGAGAAGAATTGCTTGAACCCAGGAGGCAGAGGTTGCAGTGAGCCAAGATTGTGCCATAGCACTCCAGCCTGGGACAAAAAGCAAGACTCTGTCTCAGGGAAAAAAAAGAAAAGAAAAAAGTCACCCATAGAGCCTCATCCAGGCCCAGAACAGTAATGGGAAGAGGCCATGGCATGGAAAGGTTCAGGGTTCACGTGGGTCAGCCTCCTGGACTGAGATCTGGTTCGAGCCATTGAGACCTGCCAACATGTGGGCTTAGGCATATTCCTTGACCCCCCCATCTCAGTTTCCTCATCTGTGAAATGAGTGTATCAATAGTATACACCCCTTCAGTTTGTTGTGAGGTTTAAATGAAAAAATGCAAAACTTTGTTTTAGTGCTATGCCTAACACCTCAAAAATATGCACTAAATGACTTGTGTTGCTTAAAAAAAAAGAAGTAAAAGATCTGAGCCAGGTCATGGAGGATTTGGGGGAGCTGAGGAATTAAGATTCAGCTTAGTAGGGATGGGAACAGCTTTGGGTTTTTTTTGTTTTGGGGTGTGTGTGTGTGTGTGTGTGTGTGTGTGTGTGTGTGTGTGTGTGTGTGTGTGTGTTTGAAACAGTCTCACTCTGTTGCCCAGGCTGGAGTGCAGTGGTGCAGTCTTGGCTCACTGCAACCTTAACCTCCCAGGCTCAAGCAACCCTCCCACTTCAGCCTCTCAAGTACCTGGGACTACAGGTGCATGCCACTGTGCCTGGCAAAGGGGTCTTGCTTTGTTGCCTAGGTCTCGAACTCCTATGCTCAAGCAGTCCTCCCACCTCTGCCTCCCAAAATGCTGGGATGACAGGCGTGAGCCACCATGTCTGGTCAAGCTTTGGTTTTTGAGCAAGAAAGTGATGCAGGCAGATCTCTGATTTGGAAGGGATTGAGATGTTTTCATCTCATGATCTGAAAATAAGAGTCTTTTTATTATTCATTTTTGAGACAGGGTCTCACTCTGTGGCCCAGGCTGGAGTGCAGTGTCGTGATCTCAGCTCACCACAACCTCCATCTCCTGGGTTCAAGTAATTCTCCTGCCTCAGCCTCCCAAGTAGCTGGGATTACACACGCCAGCACCAGGCCTGGCTAATTTTTGTATTTTTGGTAGACACAGGGTTTTACTGTGTTGGCCAGGCTGGTCTCAAACTCCTGGCCTCAAGTGATTTGCCCTCCTCGGCTTCCCAAAGTGCAGGGATTACAGGCATGAGCCATGGTGCCTGGCCAAGAGCAGTCTTTAAACTGATCTAGAATGCCAGGAAGCTCACAAGAGCAGTGGTTTCTGAACTTTGAGCTCTTAGTAGAAGTTTTCAAACGATCTTGTAGTGAGGATCTCAGTCAGCAACCGAGACAATAGTGGCTCTGGGTGTAGCAGGTCAGGAGACCCCAGCCTCCCCACACCACCTCCTGGGGCACTGGAGGATGCCAGCCATGACAGGATCCTCTGCTTCCAGATGACTCCTGAGGACTACGAAAAGCTTGGCTTCCCTGGGGCCCAGGACCTGGCCAACATGTTCCGTTTCTATGCCCTGAGACCCGACCGTGACATCGAGCTGACACTGAGACTCAACCCCAAGGCCCTGACGCTGGACCAGTGGCTGGAACATCACAAAGGGGACTTTGCCCTGCTGTGACCTGCCTGCCTTGCAGCCCCTTGTGGGCGTTGGGTGGGGGGTACCAGAGGGAGAGAGGCACCATCATCCTTCCCTATGTTACCAAAAAGCTTTCTCAATAAAGCCAATTTTCTCCCAGATGGCTTCCAGGAGAAAAGGACTCTTCTTCCAGGATTTGGCTGGGGTGGTAGCTGGGTACCAACATAGCAGTAAGCAGGGGTTCAAGGCTGAAGGGATCACTTGGTGACTGTGACGAGCAACCTAAATGTGTGTTTAGTCAAACAGGTGTGAAGTGGCCCAATCTGACCTCAGCTAGTAGAGTGGCTCTGATCAGCAGCCTCTGTTCCCACCACACTTGAAATTCATTCACAGACAGGGACATAGCACAGGACACAGAGGAGCCCCAGGAGCGGTGCTTCTGACACATCCCCTTCCTCTCCAGAGCTAGTGAGGCCACCTGCACATGTAAGCTGGGGACAGGCATTACAGGAGGTTGGGGAGACAAAGGCCTCCCCCTTTCCCACCTCATCCTTGTCCTGGGAGGAGCCGAACTTCAGGTGTCTTCCAGGACTTAGGTGACCTTCAAACAGGTTGGAAAAAGGAAAAACGGATGTGGCAGAGCTCTGCCCTGCAGGGCACAGTAATTGGACAAGGCTGGGTAAAGGTGACGCTGCCTGTGGCAAAGGTTGGGAAGCAAAACTGAAAGAGAAAAGCCCACCTTGCTTGCTGGTGTGGGTCACAGAGAAGGACAGAGGCTGAGAGATGAGTCATTTGCCTGACAGCAGTCTGTGGCAGCTCTGTGATATTTTTTCTTAAGAGTCAAGGTCTCGCTCTGTTGCCCAGGCTGGAGTGAGTGACGCAGTCCTAGCTCACTGCAGCCTTGACCTCCCAGGCTTAAGCGATCTTCCCACCTCTACCTCCTGAATAGTTGGGATTACAGGTGTGAGCCACTGAGCCCAGCAGTTCTATGAATTTCAACATGTTTGGGTCTGCGTGACCACCATCACAATTTTTTTTTTTTTATTTGCCCACCCTGGCTCTGGTACCCCCAGGCATAAAAATTAATTCTATCCATTGATTGAAGCATGTTTTTTTGACAATTTACCAGTGTGCTGGGCCCTAAATATAATGTGTCAAAAAAAGTTATGCTCCCTGCTTTAAGGAGCTTATATTTAGTGGGAGAGCCTGATAGAAACACAATAAATAGTTATGAATTCATGCCTATAATCGCAGCACTTTGGGAGGCCGAGGTAGAAGATCGCTTGAGCTTAGGAGTTTGAGACTGGCATGGGCAACATAGCAAGATCCCATCTTTACTAAAAAATTTAAAAAAAAGAAATTAGGTGGGGCACAGTGGCTTGTGGCTTAAGGCTGGGCGCAGTGGCTTACGCCTGTAATCCCAGCACTTTGAGAGGCTGAGGTGGGCGATCACCTGAGGTCAGGAGTTTGAGAACAGCCTGATCATGGTGAAACCCTGTTTCTACGAAGGCTGGACACAGTGGCTCATGCCTATAATCCCAGCACTTTGGGAGGCCAAGGCAGGCAGATCACTTGAGGTCAGGAGTTTGAAACCAGCCTGGCCATGGCAAAACCCCGTCTGTACCAAAAAATACAAAAATCAGCTGGGTGTGGTGGCATGTACCTGTGAGTATACCAGGTCTGGTGGTAGGTGCGTGTAATCCCAGCTACTCAGGAGGCTGAGGCAGGAGAATCGCTTGAACCCAGGAGGTGGAGGTTGTAGTGAGTCGAGGCTGTGCCACTGCACTCCATCCTGGACAACAGAAGGAGATTCTGTCTCAAAAACAAAAGAACACAGAAGAAATGGTGGCAGGTGTGGTGGCATGCACCTGTGCTCCCAGCTACTCAGGAAGCTGAGATGGGAGGATCACTTGAGCCCAGGAAGCAAAGACTGTGATGAGCTGTGATTGTACCACCGAAGGCCAGCCAGGGGAAGAGTGAAAATCTGTCTTAAAAAAAAAACAAACAGGCCGGGCGCAGTGGCTCAAGCCTGTAATCCCAGCACTTTGGGAGGCTGAGGCGGGTGGATCACGAGGTCAAGAGATCGAGACCATCCTGGTCAACATGGTGAAACCCTGTCTCTACTAAAAATACAAAAACATTAGCTGGGCATGGTGGCGCGAGCCTGTAATCCCAGCTACTGAGGAGGTGGAGGCAGGAGAATTGCCTGAACCCAGGAGGCGGAGGTTGCGGTGAGCCGAGATCGCGCCATTGCACTCCAGCCTGGGTAACAAGAGTGAAACTCCGTCTCAAAAAAAAAAAAAAAAAAGATAAGACATGCACAGTAGTACTTATTAACAAGCAAGGGTGTGAAACAAGCCTCTTGCAGGAGCCGGACAGCTGCCATCGTCTACATCAGAGCCAGCTCTGCAATGCTGCAAACACAAAGGGGCGGGGCAGGTGGAGGGCTGTGGGCCTGGGAAGGATTCCTGCACACTGACGGGGGTTTTTGATGACAGGGAAGGAAACAAAGGCCAGTCCACTAGAAACCAAAGGACTATGAGTGAGGAGGGGGCTCCGGTTGGAAACAACCCAAGCCCAGACCTGAGGTGGGGGAAGGGGCTGAGGATCAGTGCCTGAAAGCTGGCCTTGTCCACCCTCCTAATGTTGAAGCAAGTGCCAAACATGCCTCTCCCACAGGCTCATGGGCCTAGAGATACTCTTTTTTTCTTGAGAGAGGGTCTGGCTCTGCCACCTAAGCTGGAGTGCAGTGGCACAATCAGAGCTCACTGCAGCCTTGAACTCCTCAGCTCAAGCCGTCCTCCCACTTCAAGACTTCCGGGTAGCTGGGACTACAGGTGCAAGCCACCACCCCCAGCTAAGTTTTTAAAAACTGTTTTCTAGAGATGGGGGTCTGTTGCCCAGGCTGATCTTGAACTCCTGGGCTCACACAGTCTTCCCACCTTGGTCTCCTAAAATGTTGGGATTACAGGTGTGAGCCACCATGCCTGGCCCTTTTCTTGTATTTTTATTTATTTATTTATTTATTGTATTTTATTTATTTATTTATTTATTTATTTATTTCTAGAGATGGAAGTTTCGAACACCTGATCTCAAGTAATCCACCCGCCTTGGCCTTCCAAAGTGCTGGGATTATAGGCGTGAGCCACCACACCCGGCCTTCTTGTATTTTTAAATACATACCCCTACTCAGAAGCTATAAAGAAGTCTGAAGCCGGGTGTGGTGACTCACACCTGTAATCCCAGCACATGGGGTGGCCAAGGCGGGCAGATCACCTGAGGTCGGGAGTTCGAGACCAGCCTGACCAACATAGAGAAACTGTCTCTACTAAAAATACATAATTAGCTGGGCATGGTGGCACATGCCTGTAATCCCAGCTATTTGGGAGGCTGAGGTAGAATCACTAGAACCTGGGAGGCAGAGATTGTGGTGAGCTGAGATCGCACCATTGCACTCCAGCCTGGGCAACAAGAGTGAAAATCCGTCTCAAAAAAAAAAAAGAAAAAAAAGTCTGGTAACAAATGTGTCAGGAGGACATGTGGAAATAAACCAAACCCAACCTTGGAAGGGGCAATGAATTCTACAGCTGCTGCACAGCCACCTTCTAATCCCTTGAGTGAAGGATGCATCAACACAACAATGGTTTCTCTAGCAAGAAAATCCACCTTTCTCTTCCAAAGTCTTTCTCTAGACTTCTGCTTTGAAGCAATAGGACATGAATCAGACTCAGGGTGACTGTTCTAGGAGTAAGCCCAAGCTTTCACAAGAGATGCAGTCTAGCTCCCCACTGCTGTATCCCCAGGATCTAGAGGATCTAGAATAGTGCCTGGTCCATACTGAGTGTCCTCAGTAGGCAGGCAGTAAATATTTTGTTGATGAAAACACTGGGAAGTATCTGAGATGAGCAGAATGTCACTGCTGCGCCTTTCCTGTCCATCAGCTCTTTCCCAAGTTTTTTCTCCACCTGACCCAGCAAATGTGCTCTCATCTCACTCTGCTCGGCCTGGAAAGCCAGGGTGGACTGAGCTGTGCGTCAGGGCCCCTCCAGCCATGCCAGGCATAGAGCTCAGCTGCAAACCCAGAGTAGCCAAACTATAATACATAAAAATTTTGGCTGGGCATGGTGGCTCACACCTGTAATCCCAGCACTTTGGGAGGCTGAGGCGGGCGGATCACTTGAGGTCAGGAGTTCAAGACCAGCCTGGCCAACATGGTGAAACCCCTGCCTCTACTAAAAATACAAAAATTAGTCAGGCACAGTGGTGGGCGCCTGTAGTCCCAGCTACTCAGGAGGCTGACGCAGGAGAATCACTTGAACTCAGGAGGCAGAGGTTGCAGTGAGCAGAGACAGTGCCACTGCATTCCAGCCTGGGAAAGGGAGTGCGACTCTGTCTCAAAAAAAAAAAAAAAAAAAAAATTGAATGTAAAAGATGCAAAGACTCTGAAAAGAACAGAGAGAAAACAATATAGTGAGGAAGAATGAAATGCAGGCACCCAGCAAGGCTGCCCAGCTCTCACAGCACGCACTCCTAAGGAAAAAGTCGCATCCAGATTCTAGAACATTCACTCACACGGGACTGTCATGTCATGGCAAGCACCCTGCTCTGGAATCTGGGTGAAGGTCAGCACTGTCGGCACCCCAGACCTGTCTGCCTGTATGTGCCCTGGGTGGGCGTGAGCACAGGATGAGGCCAGCCAAGTCTCCTGTAACCCCCATAAGCCTCTTGCAGAAGCTGTCTGAATTCTTTCAAAGAAGAAATGACCACAATTTAATACCTTTTTGCAATAGATAATCTTATTTACATTAATACAGATTCATTTTACATTCTTAAATCAGACACTAATAGATGCTTTATTTTAGTGAATTATAAAGGAAAACAAAAGGAAAGTACTGAGAAATGTTCTTCATTAACCTGTCTTATGCTAGCTCGAGGATCCCGAAACACATGGAAACAGCAACATGCTACCAGCAGAGGCTGGGGAATGCAGGGTTCTGCTCTGGCTGAACGGTGGGGAACCTTCAACTGCTTAGCCTGCGCTTTCCTTTCTGAATAAACATTTACACAGGAAAAAACAATGATTAGCACTGAATAATTTAAACACACTTCAGAAAATAGATGTCAACAGTGTGCATGGGAGAACCAAGCCCCTGGCTAGCAACAGTGGCAGGGCTTCAGTTCCCGAGGCAGCTGAAGTCTGCCTGGCATAGTGGCTACAGCAGGCTGTGGCTCAACAGAAGGGCAGGAGACCTCCATGCCTGGCTTACAACAATAGGACTTGACGGTCAGGGACAAGCAGCCATTCTGGATGAGGTGGGGACAAGGACTGTCTATCCTGACAAGGATCATCACCCATGTGGTCAGGAGCAGAACCCCCAGGGACCTTTGGGCCTCTATGTGGCTCCCAAGCCCCCACTGCACAGCTGCTTGGTACCCCTGGGAATAAAAACTAACTGAGCAGAGCAGCTGACACCTCGGCAGGGCCCCTCATCAGGGGAAGACGGTATTGGTGGGGCCTGGGGGTCCCAGGCTCCCAGTGAAGACAACCTGTCAGGAAGAACTCATTCCAGAATCTCCTGGAAGTTTGCTGAGAAGGAAATTAATCACTTCATAACTTGATGAAGCTTAAGGCTTCATTTCTAAGCTGTAAGCATGGCCTTTAATTCTTTAAGATCTCTACAGCATTCAATTCCAAATTAGAGTTTTAGCCCTGCAAGAAAGAGTCTAACTGTCTCCCTCTCCTGAGCTAGGACAGGAAATTCCCACCAGCCTTCAGGGCTGCGTCCTACTGCCCGGGCTGTCCATTTTGACCTTTCCAAGGAGAGATGTGTTGTCCGATGATTTTACTGTTGCCAAGGCAGTCCAGAGGCGCTGCAGGTGGGAACTTGGCGCTGCTGTTCTGGAATCCTCCTGTCTCCGAGATGCCCTGGCCACGGGGTGGGGCTGCTGCTTTCCGGCCTAGTTTCCAGTGGATCTTTTTCCTGAGCCAAAGAGACAGGCAGTTACCTTACACTCAACATCCTAAGGCAACACACCCCTGTGGGGAGCATCTGTTAATCTCTGGAAAGTAGCTATGCCAAGAGAAGGGCGAGAACCCCAGCCACTGAGATGAGCATAATAAATAAAAGTGGGTCCAAAGATGACAAGGAGAGCAAGCGATACCCCTGGAACAGCCCCCAGGCATACACAGCCCTGCACTGTCCAGGGAGGCGGGCAGCTTCGAAGCAGGCAGGATGTGAGAAGATCTGAGTTCTAGGCCTGGCTCTGCCTTACTCACCCTCTGTGACCATGGGCAAGCAGGACCCACCACTGCAGGGGGGCTGTTTTACAGCCCCCCCATCGCCACCTCCTCAGGAAGAGGACACAGCCAGAGGCTGGCCGCGGCAGCCCAGCCAGTCCTGCACTACAGGCTGACTGCCATGTCATCTATTCCCTAGGCTGAGAGGTGGCTCCTAGTGGAGCTAGGTTTACCATACCTTAGATTGGCACCTGTTCCAACTCCTGGGGGTGGGGGCATAATATTGGTAAAAGTGGGAGAAAACCAGGATTAGTTCACGAGGAAAACAAAGGGAAAAAACCTCTAGGGTTTTCCTACCTCGGGTGGGATATCAGGAGGTAAACATTTTCTTAAGTTTGGAAAGGAATCCCTCCGTGTCCTCCCCAGCCTCACGCCTAGCCTTGCTTCCTGCGGAGCTATCCATGGTGCTGCCACCTGGGCACAAACAGCAGAAAGAACTGGGGTCAGGGGCCTGCACCTCCACGGTCACATCCCAGGCCCCACCTACCCCTGCCTGGCCACCCAGGGTCCCATATTCAAGGAGCAGCCAAGCACCACCTCAAGAAGAGTAGGGGCCACTCCTAAGTTGCCACGGGCTGCCCCACCTGGCCGACAACAGAAGCGAACAGGCCACTCAGAGGCTTAGGGTCTGGTCTCCCACCGCTCTTTTGAGTCATGAACCCATAGAAGGGAAACAAGAAATAGAAATAGACCATGACAGCTGCCTCTATCTGAGCAACAGTGACAAAAACAGTCAGTGCCAGGCACCTCCCAGGCCAGGCTACACACTTCCTTAGAGGTAAATTTCACAGACGAAAAAAAAAAAGACAGAAAAAGGAAGCACAGAGAGGTTAGGTGGTTTACCCAAGGCCTCAGAGACAACAAGCAGGAGGGAGGACTGAGTGCAAGCCCAAGCAGTCTGATTCCAAAGCCTAGGTTCTCAACCACCATGCTGTTGGCCAGAAGGTGGTAAATAACGACCACCAAGAAAAACGCCCTATTTCTAGACCAACTGATCAGATTCCATGCTGCTGCGTGTGCAAACACCCTGCAGACCAGCCCATGTTGCAGTCATGGCCACACACAATCCTCTGTCATACGCACTTCATCTCATCCCTCACATCAGCAGTCTGTGTCTCCCGGAGCAAGCTGTCCCCATTTGGGGCACCTAACCTAAGTGCTCTTGACCTAGGGAAGCTGTGCTGCTGTTTCTTTAGGGTCCAGGCTGATACCACCTAGAGGTACTCTCTTGCACAAATGTGTTACAGATTTGCCAACCACTAGACAAGGAGTACACACATTTGTTGAGTTAGAATATAGACCTGAACTCAGCATGTTAATTGTAAGAGTTCTGTGGAAGAGTTACTCTATTACCACCTCTTTTTTTAGTTCAAGAGATACAAGAACAAAAGAGGATAGTATACCAAACCTTTAAAATAAGTGCTATTCAGAACCTGGTTGGGCTACAGAGTTTTGTGGCAGCTGCTTTTTTTTTTGGAGACAGTCTCACTCTGTCGCCCCGGCTAGCGTGCAATGGCGCAATCTTGGCTCACTGCAGCCTCCGCCTCCCCTGGGTTCAAGCGATTCTCCTGCCTCTGCCTCCCAAGCAGCTGAGATGACAGGCGTGCACCATCATGCCCAGCTAATTTTTATATTTTTAGCAGAGACAGGGTTTCGCCATGTTGGCTAGACTGGTCTCGTACACCTGACCTCAAGTGATCAACCCTCCTCGGCCTCCCAAAATGCTGGATTACAGGCATGAGCTACTACACCCGGCCGGCAGCTGCTGTTTTAACAGAGGACTTCCAGTCCCCTAGGATCAACAGGAGTTCAGTGAAATTCCTGGGACTTCTATCCAACCCCTGCCCCTGGAGCTCCAAATCCTCCACTTTATTGGAAAGTCTGCCCCCAGCTCCAAACACCAGCTATGAATTACCATGCACTCATCTAAGGCCACTCAAGTGCTAAGAACTCCACCCAGGATCCAGACAAAAACAAAATGATGCAATGAGGAGGAAACACGTGCAGCCTGAGCCAAGCACCCCCTGGGCACAGCCTGCCCTGCCCTGAGCAGGAATCCCAGGAAACAGAGGCCCTGCCTCCCACAGGAAGAGGGGCTGCGGCTGGGGTGCCACTGCTACAGCGCCCACAGCAGGTATTCTGGTGTCAGATCGCTAACACTCGGCCACTCACTAGCATGACGTCCGAGCTCAGGGTAGATGGCACATCTGTTTGCGGCTAAACGAATTCAGAGTGAGTCCTGCTCTAAAGAGGTGGACTGAGTCCTCTGATTGCGGCTCCACTGCTGTGGCTGCTGGTGTTTATAAGACACTCTGAAATCCTGGCAGAGTGTCCTGGGTGGGAAATGCATAAATCCTTCCAATCCATCCTCTCCTTAAGCTTTTGCCAGGAGCTCTCAGGGATGTGTCCAAGGTCACAGGACAAGTGGCAGAACCAAGGATAGAACTCAGAACACTGGGTCTGAGACACACAGAGCTGCCTGGCAGGAAGCGCCCTGGCACTCTCACCTCAGCACAGAAACACGCAGAGAGAGGAGAAGCTTGAACTGGGGGCTGCGGCTCCCCACCTGCTGTTCACGCCCACAGCCCCCCTCCTCTTCTTCCTGAAGAACCCCAAGTGGAAATCCCAACATGCTGCCCTGAATCATCCACACTCTGGGGGGCTCTGAGGCCCCCAGGTGTTGCTGTGTAGTCATCTCTAGACCCCTTACCAGAGCTGGTGAGAGTGACGCCATTCACCGTCCCCTCCACATCTGTCTCGTCCTCAGCGTAGCTCAGGATCAGGTTATGCTGCCGGCTTGTTAGCCTCCTGTGGACCGAGCAGAGTCAGAGGCCAAGGCTTCTGCTGGGAAGCTTTGGAAAGAACACACAGGGGACCAGCACCCTCACAGCACGTGGGAGAGGGACCCGACCCCGGGAGGGGCACAAATCCTGTGTCAGTGCAGTGGTGAGAGCCTAAGGACCATGCCTTCAAAGATTCTGTACAAAAAATCTCCTAAAACACTCTAAGTTGTTTAAACAAGTGTCACTGTGGCTATGCTAAATACAGTTTACTGGAGGAGAAACAGATTTTACAAGTGTGCGTGTGATAAAAAATTACCTAATTAGGGCCAGAAACGGTGGCTTGCGCCTGTAATCCCAGCATTTTGGGAGGCTGAGGCGGGCGGATCATGAGGTCAAGAGATCGAGGCCATCCAGACCAACATGATGGAACCCTGTCTCTACTAAAAACACAAAAATAAGCCGGGCATGGTGGTGCATGCCTGGAATCCCAGTACCGAGGCTGAGGGAAGAGAACTGTTTGAATCCGGGAGGTGAAGGTTGCAGTGAGCAAAGATCATGCCACTGTACTCCAGCCCGGAGACAGAGCGAGACTCTGACTCAAAAAAAAGAAAAGAAATTATCTAATTAATGGAAAGCACAGTGCTCCTGAGGAGAGTCAGACATGTCCTGCCCTAGGTACCCACAGCACTCTGCCCAGGCCGCCTCTCCAGCTCTCAACAGTGCTATCAACAATAAAATCAGTGCTAACAACAATAAAATCAACGGGCCAGGAGTGCTGGCTCACACCTGTAATCCCAGCACTTAGGGAGGCCAAGATGGGCAGATCACCGGAGGTCAGGAATTCAAGACTAGCCTGGCCAGTGAAACCCCATCTCTACTAAAAAAAAACAAAAATTAGCCAGGCCTGGCGGTGGGCAACTGTAATGCCAGCTACTCGGGAGAATCGCCTGATCCCGGGAGGTGGAGGTTTCAGTGGGCCGAGATCCTGCCACTGCACTTCAGCCTGGGTGACAGAGCGAGAGACTCCTCAAATTAAAAAAAGAAATAAGAAAATCAACAATAGGCCGGGCGCGGTGGCTCAAGCCTGTAATCCCAGCACTTTGGGAGGCCGAGGCGGGTGGATCACGAGGTCAAGAGATCGAGACCATCCTGGTCAACATGGTGAAACCCTGTCTCTACTAAAAATACAAAAAATTAGCTCGGCATGGTGGCACGTGCCTGTAATCCCAGCTACTCAGGAGGCTGAGGCAGGAGAATTGCCTGAACCCAGGAGGCGGAGGTTGCGGTGAGCCGAGATTGCGCCATTGCACTCCAGCCTGGGTAACAAGAGCGAAACTCCGTCTCAAAGAAAAAAAAAAAAAAAAAAAAAGAAAATCAACAATAGCAGCAGTAGCAAAGCAATTCCTACGTGTTGTTCACTTAAGTCTCCCAACAACTCCCAGAAGTCGACCTTTCTGTTATTTCCACTTTATACATGGAGAACTTGGGCAGGAACCACCTGACTTACCAGGAGCAGTGACCTGCCCAAGCCACAGAGCTCCCGAGGCGGTGCCACCGCAGCACCAGGCGGGCATGGCTATGGTGTAGTGGGGCACTTACTTTGGAACTCGTATCTTGATGTGGATGTAGTGGTCTCCGTAGCCATAGCTGTTAATCCGGGGGATGCCTTTCCCACCCATCCTAATCTTCTGGTCTGCCTGAGTCCCAGGGGGGATCTATAAAGAAAGGTAATCTGTAGTTTCCCCTGGTCCCCAGTTACTCAAATAAAAAGTTTTCACTATGCGAAGACCATCTTCATAGAAATTCCTTGAAAAGAGGCCGGGCGCGGTGGCTCAAGCCTGTAATCCCAGCACTGTGGGAGGCCGGGTGGATCACGAGGTCAAGAGATCGAGACCATCCTGGTCAACGTGGTGAAACCCCGTCTCTACTAAAAATACAAAAATTCAGCTGGGCATGGTGGCGTGTGCCTGTAATCCCAGCTACTCAGGAGGCTGGGGCAGGAGAATTGCCTGAACCCAGGAGGTGGAGGTTGCGGTGAGCCGAGATCGCGCCATTGCACTCCAGCCTGGGTAACAAGAGC
>NW_022437039.1:1434369-1488266 GCF_009761245.1 Sapajus apella | reverse complement strand
AAAAAAAAAAAAAAAAAAAAAAAAAAAAAAAAGAAATTCCTTGAAAAGAACTGCCACAGCTGGGCATGGTAGTTCACACCTGTAATCCTGGCACTTTGAGAGGCTGAGGCAGGCAGATCACAAGGTCAAGAATTTGAGACCAGCCTGGCCAACATGGTGAAACTTTATCTCTAATAAAAATATAAAAATTAGCCAGGCATGGCAGTGTGTGCCTGTAATCCCAGCTACTCAGAAGGGTGAGAGAGGAGGATCGCTTGAACCCAGGAGGCAGAGGTCCACTGCACTGTAGCCTGGGTGAAAGAGTGAGACTCAGTCTCAAAAAAAAAAAAAAAAAAAAAAAAGAATTGTTATTTGGGTTTCTGGGCCAAGCCTGACCACAGCCACACGGAAATGAGCTAGGCTGGGGTCTGCCCACAGAGGGGACTGGAGTTCTGAGGAAGTGAGCTCTGGAAGCAGGAGGGAACAAAGCAGGAAAACTGGGGAGCAGAAAAAGCCAATACAGGGTGTGTGGCTGAGATCACTCCTTGGCCCTTGGACTCACAGGACCATGGAGAAGCCAGGGAACAGCCCCCATATGGAGGAGAAAGCCGTGGCCCAAGATGCCTACCTCCTTGGTGGAAGTTACCCCAAGGTTCCCCACAAAGAGGCTGGAGAAGGTTCTGAGGCAAATACAGAGAATGATGTGACCTGGAGGAGCTGGAGGGGCAGGTCGAGGGAGAGGTAGGGGACAGGTGCAGACAGCACACAGGCAGCCATCCACTGTGGCCAAAGGGATTTGCACAGCCCAAGAGGCATCTGCTCTTGGAGGTAGACACTGGACAGAAGCAAGTGCAGACAGCACATCCCAGGGTGAACATCTCTGTGTCCTGGGTGCGCCCGGTTCCCAGGCCCCGTTAACCAGTGTGGGAGCAATGCCAGCCAGGAACTGCTTCCCAAGTGATTATAGAGTCAAGGCCTGTGGCTTATGGTCCACACCCAAGGATCAGCCTAAAATTCCTCATGTCCGCCGCTGTTAGTGCCCCCCGGCATGCTGGTCACTCATGGTCTCCAGGCCACTAGTCAGTTCTTTTCCATTTGAGAAAAAGAGCAATAAAGTACAGGGATGACAAAGGTGTTCTCACACCCTCTTACCATCACGTTGATCGTCTCGTACAGGCCCTGGGCTCTGGCTGTCCCCCCAAGAAGAGCTTGAGCTATAGAAATAAAAAGGTCGGAGTGGATGTCTGCGCCGTCCCTCCGGAACACAGGGCTTTTCTGTACCTAAGGTCAAACATGACAGATGCGTGTGACCCACCAGAGAAGTCCATTGCAGAATAAATACTAACTGTGTGCCTTGTCAGGCCCAAGCTCAGACCTGACAAACTTCATACCCCTTCCATACATAAAGCACAGTGTTGAGGGAAAGAACTGTCCTTCCACCAAGGCAACACCACTGCAGGCCCAGGAATGACATGTCTACATGTTTCAACACTGCAATGGAGAGTGCCTATGTTCTACGCACTGAACACTGCAAAGGAAGCATGCCTGGATTTCCTCAGTCTCAGATCCAGCCATTCAATCAGGAAGGGAAATAAACAGGAAGAGAAAAAACATAAAACTGGCTTTTCAAGTTTTTTTTTTTTTTTTTTTTCAATCTTACTTTATTAGAAAGTATAGGCTGGGCATGGTGGCTCAAACTTGTAATCCCAACACTTTGGGAAGCCAAGGTGAGTAGATTACCTGAGGTCAGGAATTCAAGACCAGCCTGACAACATGGTGAAACCCCATCTCTACTAAAAATACAAAAATTAGCTGGGCATGGTGGCACATGCCTGTATCCCAGCTACTCAGGAGGCTGAGACATGAGAATCGTTTGAATCTAGGAGGCGGAGGTTGCAGTGAGCTGAGATCATGCCACTGCACTCTAGCCTGGGCAATAGAGCAAGACTCTGTCTCCCCCCAACACACACAAAAAGGCAGAATAAATAAGAATGTTGTACCCACAACCCAGTGGAAGTAATAAAACATCACAGGCTGAGAGCAGTGGCTCACACTTGCAATCCTAGCACCTTGGGAGGCCAAGGTAAGTGGGTAATTTGAGCCCAGGCATTGCAGACCAGCCCGAGCAACATGGTGAAACCCCACCTCTACAAAAAATACAAAAGTCAGCCGGGCCTGGTGGTGCATGCCTATAGTCCTAGCTACTCAGGAGGTTGAAGTGGAAGTATCACCTGAGCCCAGGGAGTCTGAAGCTGCAGCGAGCCAAAATCATCCCACTGTGTTCCATCCTAGGCAACAGAGCAAGACCCCACCTCAAAAAAATAAAGTAAAATAAAATAAAACAGGGGTCGGGCACTTGGCACAAGCCTGTAATCCCAGAACTTTGGGAGGCTGAGGTGGGCAGATCTCGAGGTCAGGAGATCGACACCATCCTGGCTAACACGGTGAAACCCCGTTTCTACTAAAAATACAAAAATTTAGCCGGGCGTGGTGGCACATGCCTGTAGTCCCAGCTACTTGGGAGGCTGAGGCAGGAGAATTGCTTGAACCCAGGAGTTGGAGGTTGCAGTGAGCCAAGATTGCACCACTGCATTCCACCCTGGGTGACAGAGCAAGACTCCATCCCAAAGAAAATAAAAACAAACAAACAAATAAAATAAAATAAAATAAATCATAAACACAGGTGAGTCTTGCCCTCCTCAGCTAACCACGACCCTGAATTTAGCATTTATCATTCCTCCGAGCTTCTTTTACTATGCATTTCTGTGTCCCTAAATAATACATAATGCCATCCCGCATGCTAGAAAACTTTACATAGATGATCTCTGAGGCCCTGCAGCCTCTGAAAAGCTGCCTTCCATCCCTGCTGTCTATACCTGTGAGGCCTGGAGCAACTTGCAGCTCTGATTCTTTCCCTCCAACTGCCCTGCAGCAGCCGTTGACCACGACAGCTCACTGAGCCATTCCCTTGTTGGAGGAAGGCAGTATCTTGCTACCATGGACAGGACTCTCATGCATACTTTTGTACCTGTTGCCTGCTAGGCTTGCATGGGTTTTTCTCAGGTGTACACAGAGGAGGGCAATTGCCAGTAGAAGGCACTGTCTTCATTAATGTTTCCACATTGCCGAAAACCAAAGTTTGCCTCTGTGTACGGTATGCAAAATTGTACCTTTCACACTCAATGCCTCATCAACAATCTTATCATAAAAACACAGGAAGTTTTCTGTATTTTTATGTGACCTGTATTTCTAACTTGTAAACATCTTGAAGAAGTTGTCTTCTCACTGCACAAGGCACAGAACCTTGAAAGCAGCGGATAGCTAAAAACCACATCTAGGTGGCCATTGTGCTGCTCAGAGACATCAATGGCGAGACATGTTCCCATGAAGCTGTGACCTTGCAGGAGCAGCCTCAGCCACACCCACCCGAAGATAGGAAGGGCCCAACAGAAGCTGCACAGGGCAGAGCACCTACCCTGAACGTGACGAAAATTTCCCTTTTTCCCACAGGCATTCTCACGGTCTGGCCATCCTCAACTCCTAGAAGGAATGTTCAAAAGGGAGCAGTTACTGTGAGACCTTCCACAGCACTTTCCACCCAAGATCCCCTTGTAACCCATGGCTTCTTCCCCACTCCTGTTTCTTATTAACAAGGAACAGTGCAATTCTCTAAGATGGCACACGGGTAACTTTCCAGAGATGCAAATGCGACACCTGATGACTGAGCACCTGCCTCAGGCGTGGTCTATGTAGTACCTCAGGGTTTATGGTCTCGTTGGAGTGATGGGTGTTAACCACATGACAGCACTAATGCGTAACTACAAGCAGAGACAAGTTCTTCAAAGGAAATGCTCACAACTCCAGAGAAAGGTACATCTAAGAACTGGGAGGAGAGTGTGAGGCTTGCTGGGGAAGGGATACTCAAGCTGGGATCTCCAAAATGAACCAAGTTAACTTGAAAAAGAAAGCAGACAGTGAGTTTCAGGCAAGGGAACAGCAGAGGTGGAGTGAGGGGTGGGGTCCGTGTAGGTGATGTAGACAGGGTGGCAGAAGGGACAATGCTGGCTTTGGTGACTAAGACAGGGGAGAGAGGAGAAGAGCCCAGGGTTTGGCAGCTGCTCCTTCACCAGGAAGAAGCAGAGCAGGCACGTCAAGTCTCTTCTCCCCAGTGTGACATGCAAAGTGTAGATTTTAAGCATAACGGGCACAAAGAGAAACATTCAAGGAGATTCTAGTTTCTGCTCCAGCCTGGGGCTCCAGGGCCTCAACTCTAACTTCTACCAAGGGCCAAGCATAACAGTGCAGCAGCGTCAGCCCTTTCTGCCCTCTCCAAGCCCCTGGGCATGGAGGGCCCAAGCACCCACCTGCAGGCACAGGGATCATGACTCGCTTCTTCTGCTTGGCTTGTCCTGTTCCCCTGCAGACTATGCAGGGCGTTACGATGATGGAGCCACGGCCACCACATCTCCTACACGTGGACCGCATGACAAAAGGGCCTGTGTTGATGGTTTCCTGATTAAAAACCAGAAAATTGGTAAGTATGCAGGTAAACTGATGGATGGTTCTGGGACCACAATGTGCATAAGAAAAATGTCTCTTTAAGGCTTTTTTTTTTTTTGAGACAAGGCCTTACTTTGTCACCCAGGCTGGAGTGCAATGGCACAATCTTGGCTCACTGCAGCCTCCATCTCCCGGGTTCAAGTGATTCTCCTGCCTCAGCCTCCCTAGTAGCTTGGATTACAGGCACCCGCCACTGTGCCCGGCTAAGTTTTATATTTTTAGTAGAGACAGGGTTTCGCCAATTTGGCCAATCTGGTCTTGAATGCCTGACCTGAGGTGATCCACCTGCCTGGGCCTCCCACGGTGGTGGGATTACAGGCTTCAGCCACTGCGCCCAGCCAAGGCTTGTTTTTTATGTGGATGTACACTCAAACACACTGCCTAGGAACACAGATGCAGGGCCTCAAACTGTTCATCTGATTTTCCACAACACAGCAACTTCTGCACTCCAGATCATCAACTTGACCAAACAACACTGAAAAATGAGACACCGCCTCAATCCAGAAGTACCTGAAGACTCCTGGGAGCTAAGCAGTACATTCAGAAAAGATTATTCCTCCTTGAATTACAAAAGCAGTTATTAGAAAAATAAAGAGAAGTGACAGCTGGATGCAATCCCTGGCCCCGCCCCCAGTGCCCTAGTTGCTGAGCCTGTGATACCTGGGAAGGAGGAGCACAGGCCCATCTCCTTAGGGCCACGGGGGAAAAGACAGTGGGCTGAGTTCACTAACTCCTTCCACTCCCAGCACAAGTTCTCCAGGACCAGTGACGCAAGCAGCTCTTTTCACAGTCAGTGGCGAGAGCCATGCAGTGGGGGATCTTGAGCAGCCCCTTACCATGCCGGAGCCGCCGCAGTAATGGCAATGCTGCACCTTGGTGCCGGGCTCATTCCCCTTGCCGTTGCAGCGCTCACAGGTGTCCATGATGTTCACGGTGAACTCCTTGTTGACCCCCTTGGCAGCTTGATTGAATGTCAACTCCATGATGTACTAAAGAAACCAAGGGACGACCTGTCATCTTTTGTTTCCAACCACCAAAATTGATGCTTGGCACTAAAGGGAAAGGAGGGTGCCAGGCCACATTTCAGCCACTCTTTCACCACTGTGCTTACGTGCACTCTGCCAAATAAGCTTAAGGTGGGACTCACTGAACCCATTCTGCCCTACTCTTTAGGATTTGTAAGAGATAATTTATTACTTATATGAAAACATACTTTTAATAACTGAAAATGTTCACAGATAATACTTGTACATGGCACTTAAAAACAGCCTGAATGATCCACAATCATAACTTAGATCATAAATATCTCCTCTCTCTCTTCCACTCTGACAGTGTTTTATAAAGATAAGAAAGGATCAGCAGTGCCTACCCACCAGATGGAGCTCTCCTGGAATACCGTAGCAGCTTAGAGACAACACTCACACCCTCATAATGGACTCAGAAAGCCTTAGGTGCTACCTGATTATGCAACTGTTAAGAATACCATCAGCATGGATATGCTCATTATTACCTATGCAATTTTTCAAATACTGAAATTATCTTCTACTACAATGGCAGCCTCCAGATCATTCCATTTAAGCTGCTTCGCGTTTCTGAGAGACCAAAACTGATAAAAAAAAAATTGTTTGACCCATACTTAGTCTAAAATCTGAATAATTTTTCAAACTGAGGAACTTACCTCCTGAGGCTGATCAAACACAGTCTGGAAATCTCCAAATGAAGAGGATGAGAACTCCCCGAAGATCTTCCTGAACAGCTCCTCAGGGTCCACAGAGGGGCCTCCCCTCCAGTAGCTCTGCTGGGAGCCGCTGGCCCCAGGATCGAAGCCTGCAGAGCCGTAGGCATCATACTGCTTCCTCTTCACCTCATCACTCAAAACCTACAGTGAAAGGCAGAGCCACTGGGCATCCAGGTCTACCAAGGCCCAGGAATATGGACAAGACTTCATAGCAAATAACATTTACTAAGCGGCCCTGTGTGCGAAGACATCCTATGAGGTTGGGGTGGGCCTGCGACTAGCACCCAGAAGAGGGATGAGCTGACCAAACTGAATGCTAACTGTGGAGTGTGAAGTGCTTCCAAAAGTCTCATGAACTCTCCTAGGGGTCGTGTGTGCTGGGGAAATGTTTGTGTTGATCCTCATTCGACCTCACAGGCACCCCAGATTCTTCATAGATTCATACTTCACCTCTCTCCTCAGGAGACACTGCCTGGTAGAGAATTTATGCTTCCTACCCTTACCTTCATCAACAAGTCTTCTGGAAGCCAGAACAACCAGAGTAGCAGGTAGAAGTAACAGCAATAACAGCAGTGGTGCAATCCTAGCTCACTGCAATCTGAACCTCCCAGGTTGAAGCAATCCTCCCACCTCAGCCTCCCGAGTAGCTGGGTCTAAAGAAGCATACCACCAAGCCTGGCAAATTTTTAAACTTTTTGTAGAGACGGTCTTGCAGTGTTGCCCAGGCTGCTCTGAAACTCCCAGCCTCAAGCGATCCTCCCACTTTGACCTCCCAAGGTGCTGGGATTACAGGCATGATGAGCCATTGGGCCTGGCCCACAAAACTGTGTTTTTTGTTTTTGAGACAGAGTTTCGCTCTTATTGCCCAGGCTGGAGTGCAATGGCATGATCTCAGCTAACCTCTGCCTCTTGGGTTCAAGCAATTCTCCTGCCTCAGCCTCCCAGGTAGCTGGGAATACAGGCATGCACCACCACACCTGGCTAATTTTGTATTTTTAGTAGAGATGGAGTTTCTCCATGTTGGTCAGGCTGGTCTTGAACTTCTGACCTCAGGTGATCTACCTGCCTCGGCCTCCCAAAGTGCTGGGATTACAGGCATGAGCCACCTCGCCCAGCCTCATAAAACTGTTATAAGGACTAACTACCTAAGAAAGGGGGATTAGGGAGGGGCAGGAAAAAATGTAGTATTCACTTTCTTTTTCACATGTTTGTCTTACTTTTTTTTCTTGAATTAAAAAGACACTGCCCTAGGCTGAGTATGGTGGCTCACGCCTGTAATCCCAGCACTTTGAGAGGCCAAAGCAGGTGGATTGATTGAGTTCCAGAGATCAGGACCAGCCTGGGCAATGTGGTAAAGCCCCATCACTACGAAAAATACAAAAAAATTAGCCAAGTATGGTGGTGTCTACAGTTCCAGCTACTTGGGAGGCTGAGGTGGGAGGATTGCTTGAGCATGGGAGGTTTAGGATGAGGCTGCAGTGAGTTGTAATCACACCGTTGCATTGCCTGGGCAACAAAGTGAGATCCGGTCTCCAAAAAAAAAAAAAAAAAAAGGCATTGTCCTTAAGGCCAAACAGAAAAGAGTATGCTTCCTCCAAAGGAAAAGACACTTCCACCTAGAATGGAGGGGGACTGAGAAAGTAGGTGGAGGACAGCTGGGTGCCTAGGGTAATTTTTAGGGCACCCAGTTAAGATGCAAACGAAGAAGGTTGGCAGAGGGGAGGCAAGTAGGAAACCATGACTTCCTGGTGGCTTTTATCTCCTGGTTCCAGCCCTTCCAGAGGAATTGCTGCTCTTAGGTTCCGAGGCTCTGTCCTCTTAATAACATCCCCTGTCCCAGTCCAGTGCGGTGGCTCACACCTGTAATCATAGCTTTGGGAAGCTGACACAGGTAGATCACATGAGGTCAGGAACCTGGCCAACATGGTGAAACCCCTCTCTGCTAAAAATACAAAAAAATTAGCCGAGGATGGTGGGATGCACCTGTAGTCCTAGCTACTCAGGAGGCTGAGGCAGGAAAAATGCTTGAACCTGGGAGGTGGAAGTTGCAGTTAGCCAAGATCACACCATTGTACTCCAGCCTGGGCAACAGGGCGAGACTCCATCTCGGAAAAAAAAAAAATCTCCCTTGGAGACAAAAGTTAGTAAAACGGTGAATTAGAACTCTCCAAAACTCATCCCAGCAGAAACAGCAAATCACCTATCCTTATGGAAAAATATTCACAAGAATAACACCCCCCTCATTAAAAACTGCATCTGCTGGGTACAGTGGGGAACCTGCAGTCCCAGCTACTCGGGAAGTTGAGATTGAGGCAGGAAGACTGCTTGAGCCCAAGAGTTTGAGGCTGCAGTGAGCTGTGATCTTGCCACTACACTCCAGCCTAGGCGACACAGTGAGACATCAACTTTTTCTTGTTTTTTTTTTGATAGAGTCTGGCTCTCTTGCCCAGGCGGGAGTGCAATGGCGCAATCTTTGGCTCACTGCAACCTCTACCTCCCAGGTTTAAGCAATTGTCCTGCTTCAGCCTCCTGAGTAGCTGGGATTACAGGTGCCTGCCACCATGCCTGACTAATTTTTGTATTTTTAGTAGAGACAGAGTTTCACCATGTTGGCCAGGCTGGTCTCAAACTCCTGACTTCAAGTGATCTGCCCACCTTGGCCTCCCAAAGTGCTGGGATGACAGGTGTGAGCCAATATTCTTGGCCTGGAATCTCTCTCTCTCTTTTTTTTTTTTTTTGAGAGGGAGTCTTGTTCTGTCATCCAGGCTAGAGTGCAGTGGTGCGACCTCAGCTCACTACAACCCCTGCCTCCCAGGTTCAAGTGATTCTCCTGCCTCGGCCTCCTAAGTAGCTGGGTTTGCAGGTGTGAGCCACCATACCTGGCTCTGTTTGTTTTGTTTTTGAGATGGAATCTTGCTCTGTCAACCACGCTAGAGTGCAGTGGCGCAATCTTGGCTCACTGCAACTTCCACCTTCTGGGATCATGGGATTCCCCAGTCTCAGCCTCCCAAATAGCCAGGACTACAGGTGCATGCCACCACGCCCGGCTAGTTTTTTTTGTATTTTTAGTAGAGATGGGGGTTTCACCATGTTAGCCAGGATGGTCTCCATCTCCTGACCACGTGATCCACTCGCCTCAGCCTTTCAGAAGTGCTAGGATTACAGGTGTGAGCCACCATGTGTGGCCTTTTTTTTTTTTTTTTAAAGCCAGTCAAATTTAGCAGGGGGGGGGTGTTTACCAACTTTAGTGACACTAATGTTAATAAGTTTTTATAACCCACTACCGTCGGACCAGACTTTTTTTTTTTTTTTTTTTCTAACAAGAGACTTGGTACAGAGACGTGGCCTTCACACTGGACTGTGTGACACACCAGGCTATACCAGGCAGCAATGCAAACTGATTCATACATGTAGCTGAACAGCAGTGACTGCATGCATATAAGTCATATTACCTCATAGGCTTCTGCCAGCTGGGAGAACTTCTCCTTGGCTTTGGGATCATCCTTATTTGTGTCAGGGTGATACTTCTTGGCAAGCTAAGGGAACAACATGATAAACTACTTCATATATAAGATGATTATAACAGAACTCCAAATATCAATCATAATTATGTTTCCTTTATAAAAGTTGTCTCTCTGCCGGCTGCAGTGGCTCACACCTGTAAATCCCAGCACTTTGAGAGGCCAAGGCAGACAGATCACTTAAGCTTAGGAGTTCCAGACCAGCCTGGGCAACATAGTGAAACCCCTGCCCACCAAAAATACAAAAAATTAACCAAGCATGGTGGCGCAAGCCTGTGGTCCCAGCAACTCAGGAGGCTGAAGCACGAGAATCACTTGAACCTGGGAGGTGGAGATTGCAGTGAGCAGAGATCGAGCCACTGCACTCCAGCACAGGTGATGATGTGAGACTCTGTCCCTGCCAAAAATAATAATAATGATTTGTTTTAATGGCTCAATCTCTTAACTTGAGGGCAGGAACTGACTCTGACGTATCTCTTTGCCCTTAGCATCCAGAACAGGTAAATAAACAAAAAAGAGAAACAAATTTTTAAAAAGGGCACCAGACACAGTGGCTCATGCCTGTAATCCCAGCACTTTGGGATCCCAAGCTGGGTGGATCACCAGAGGTCAGGAGTTTGAGACCAGCCTGGCCAACATGGTGAAACCCCATCTCTACTAAAAATACAAAAATTAGCCAGGTATGGTGGTGCGCACCTATAATCACAGGTTATAATCACTGGGGTGGCTGATGCAGGAGAATTGCTTGAGCCCAGAAGGCAGACAGAGGTTGCAGTGAGCCAAGATCGTACCACTGCACTCCAGCCTGAGCAACAGAGACTGTCTCAAAGAAGAAAAAGTTTTAAAAAAGGGAAGAAAATAACGGAATAAATAGATGTCTCTGTTGTTTCAATTATTTTTATAAGTACATAAAATACAGTAATTGCTACAGCTTTACCTGATCTTTTTACTTCCATACCTAAAAACTTGAATGGTTCCCTAAATTAAGAATTTCTCTTAAATTAAGTCTCTAGGACTTCCAAAGGGCCTCACATCAATTTTCGTGGGTGTTCGGTCCAATCTCCATCTTTTCAATCTTCTCCCACTCTTGCATCAGGCACCTGACTCTTGAGCTCAGGAAGAGACAGGCCATTTGCTAGTCACAGGCCAGCATCTCTGCTTCCTGTCCCCAAGCCTCTGTTCAATCCGTTACAACCCAATTAAAATTGGGCAATGGATTCAAATACACATTTCTCCAAAGACATACAAATGGCCAACATGCCCAAGAAAAGATGTTCAACATCATGAGTCACCAGGGAAAAAGCAAATTGAAACAGTAATGAGATACCATTTCACATTCACTTGGGTAGTAATTAAAAAGACAGATGATAATGACAAGTGTTCACTGCAATGTGGTGAAATAATGGCCCTCATACGCTGCTGGTGGGAATGTAAATGGTGTAGCTGCTTTGAAAAAGGCTGGCAGCTTCTCAATAAAGATCCAATTACTGCCAGGTGTGGTGGCTCACGCCTGTATTCCTAACACTTTGCGAGACCAAGGCGGGTGGATCACGAGGTCAAGAGATCAAGACCATCCTGGCCAACATGGTGAAACTCCGTCTCTACTAAAAATACAACAATTAGCCAGGTGTGGTAGCATGTGCCTATAGTCCCAGCTACTTAGGAGGCTCAGGAAGGAGAGTCGCTTGAACCCAGGACACGGAGGTTGTAGCGAGCTGAGGTTGTGCCACTGCACTCCAGCCTGGTGACAGAATGAGACTGTCTCAAAAAAAAAAAAAAAAAGATCCAGCTACCATATGACTCTACTCCTAAATATCCAAGAGAAATAAAAACATGTCTACACAAAAACTTACATATGAATGTGTATATAGCAGCACTGTTCATGATAGCAAAAAGTGGAAAATATCCAAATGTCCATCAAACAATGAATAAACAAAATGTGATCAATCCATGCAACAGAATATTATCTGACCACGAAAAGGGATGAAGTATTGACACAAGCTACAACACAGATGAACCCTGAAAGTATGATGCGAATGAAAGAAGCCAGACACAAAAGGACATATGTTGTACCATTCCCTGTATATGAGTAGCCACAATAGGCAAATCTAAAGGCGCAGGATGCAGGTGAGTAGCTGCCAAGGACCAGGGAGAGAAAAAATGGAAGGTAAGTGCCAATGAGTACAGGGTTTCTTTCTGAGGTGACGAAAATGTTCTAAAGTTGATTGTAGTGACAGCTGCACAACTCCAGTGAAGTGTGCCCTTACAAAAAGCTCTCAATCCTACACTGGTATCTCCAATGCTGATTTTATTTTATTGGCCAGAGCAAACCAAGAGTCTGGGAACCAGTGGTTTAGACATCTCACATACAACTTTACTCAGCTACCCTAACTACACTAATATACCCTGGGATACGACAATGGGAATTTCACGTTTTCCAGGTAAAGAATGGAAGTAATTCTAAACCTATAAACTTTTATCCGAATGCAAAGAATGACTATCTAAAACTTAGACCACCATACCCACTGATTCAGAAGGTACAGATTAAATTTAATTATGAAAACAGATCTGGAAAAAAAACTTCTTAAAATCAATGGTTTATGATACTGAGAGACCAGACAAAAAAAATACGATACAATAAAATCTCTGGTTTGGACTTGCCTCTTTGTTCTGAAGCATTAACCTCTATGGCATTGTGCACCGAAAAACACAGTCTAGCAAAGTCCATCCTTATTACACCGTTCTATACTATCAGCTCATGAGATCTATCCATGGGGGCACATACGTTATGCTAATCAGGATCAGATGGGGTCAACAACATGCCTTCTACAATTTGGTCACCAAAATCTGACTTCCATACAGACCTGGTAATAGGCTTTCTTGATATCTTTCTGGCTGGCATTTCGAGGCACTCCTAATATCTGGTAATAATCTTCTTTGGCCAAAGGGGCACTCGTGTGGAAGAAGGCAGTACAAACGAAAGGGTAATGTTTTGCTCCTAAAAAAAAAAAAAAGAAACAAAATCACTCCGGGGATGTTCTCAACAAAAGAAAACAGAGTACATTGCCCACCAGGCTATATGTGAAGGAACAAACAAACTGATAGGGTTTGGCTGTGTCCCCACCCAGATCTCATCTTGAATTATAGTTCCCATAATCCTTACGTGTAATGGGAGGGACTTGAGAGGAGGCAACTGAATCACGGGGCAGTTACCTTCATGCTGTTCTCCTGATAGTAGGTTGATGGTTTTGTTTGTTTGTTTTTTGAGACAGAGTCTCCTTCTGTGGCCAGGTTGGAGTACAGTGGCCGTGATCTCAGCTCACAACCTCCACCTCCGGGGTTCAAGCGATTCTCCTGCCTTAGCCTCCTGAGTAGCTGGGATTATAGGCACCCGCCACCATGCCCAGCTAATTTTTGTATTTTTAGTAGAGATGGGATTTCACCATGTTGGCCAGAATGGATATCTTGACCTTGTGATCTACCTGCCTTGGCCTCCCAAGGTGCTGGGGATTACAGGCATAAATCACGGTGCCCGGCCAAGATCTGATGGTTTTATAAGGGGCTTTTCACTCTTTTGCTCATTCTTCCTGCTGCCATGTTAAGAAGGACATGTTTGCTTCCCCTTCCACCACGATTGTAAGTTTCCTGAGGCCTCCCCAGCCACAATGAACTGCGAGTCAATTAAACCTCTTTCCTTTGAAAATTACCCAGCGTTAAGTATGTCTTATTAGCTGTGTGAGAACAGACTAATACACAGGCTATAGCTTTAGGGCTGTTCCCCTCCAAGTCCACTGCAGACCAAACTCATTGTACTTCAATCATGGCTAAGGCCACAGTATTCCATTAATATTAAACAATGACAGAATATTGGATGAGGCTGATTCTCCTGGGTTATATATACTACTGGTGTGGTCTCAGTACACCACTAAAGGAATAATACTCCTGACTGGGAGATTAATAAGGGATTCAGCTCCCCCTCTTATGCCACATGAGCACTTACTATATGCTAGGTATTTTCATATTCTTCTGTCACACTTAATGCTTAACAACTCCCCATAATCTTTCCTCTACCTTGCAGCTTTGGGTATCTGCTTAAGGGACAGTCCTCAGACTGTGGTCCCTGGACCAACACCATCATTAGGCTAATGAAAATACAGATATTCAGGCTCTACTCCAGACATTCACCAGAAACTCAGGAGGTCTCCACCCACTAGATGCTAGTAGGGACTCCCTCTATGATCCCAGGCACTGCTAAATGTCTCCTGGGAAGTAAAACTGTCCCCTGCTGAAAACCATTGACAACCCAATTTAAGAAGGTGGGGAAGAACTTCTAGGCATCTGCTGTTAAGCTGCAGAAACTGGCTGGACTGCCCAGGGAAGCATTTGCCATTTTCAGTGGAAAACAAGTGGCAGTTACTACCTAGGATGACTTTGTACTTTGGATCTGGATTTGCAGCACCTATTTTTTATAGCAAGACACTAACTGCTTAAGAAATAAGGAAGTTTTAGTTTACCTACTTAACAGAGAGGAAGAGTGTTTTTTGTTGTTTGGTTTTTATTTTTATTTTTTGAGACAGAGTTTCACTCTTGTTGCCCAGGCTGGAGTGCAATGGCACGATCTCGGCTCACCACATCCTCTGCCTCCGAGTTCAAACTATTCTCCTGCCTCAGCCTCCAGAGTAGCTGGGATTACAGGCATGTGCCACCACACCTGGCTAATTTTGTATTTTTAGCAGAGATGGGGTTTCTCCACCACACCCATGCTTGTTGTTGTTGTCTTTTCTTTTTTGAGACGGAGTTTCACTCTTGTTGCCCAGACTGGAGTGCAACGGCGTGATCATGGCTCACTGCAACCTCCGCCTCCTGGATTCAAGTGATTCTCCTGCCTCAGCCTCCCAAGTAGCTGCGACTACAGGCATGCACCACCACGCCCAGCTAATTTTGTATACAGTATTTAGTAGAGACGGGGTTTCACCACGTTGGTCATGCTGATCTCAAACTCCTGACCTCAAGTGACCCACCCGCCTCGGCCTCCAAAGTGCTGGAATTACAGGCGTGAACCACCCACATCCGGCCTGGAAGAGCGTTTTAAGAGGTGCAATCTCTTCAAAAAATAAATAAGCCCAGACACAGTGGCTCTCACCTGCAATCCCAGCACTTTGGGAAGCTGAGGCATGAGGATAGCTTGAGCCCAGGAGTTCAAGACCAGCCTGTGTAACACAGAGAGACCGTGTCTCTATTAAAAGTAAATAAATGAATCAAACACTTTAACTTACATGGCATACTAGATACATTTGTAAATAAACTTGTGACATGGAAAAAAAAAAGAGAAAGAAATAGGCTAAAGAGGAGTTTGAATCCATACAGATATATGCCTATAACTAAACTAGACTGTGTACGTGGTGGCAGTGGTGGTAAGAGATGATAATAATTAACGCAGCCTAGGAATAAGAAGGGCCTTAGAGCTATGCCTCCCAGGTTCAAGAGATTCTTATGCCTCAGCCTCCAAAGTAGCCAGGACTACAGACACGCATCACCACAGCTGGCTAATTTTTTAATTTTTAGTAGGGAAGGGGATTCACCATGTTGGCCAGCCTGGTCTTAAACTCCTGACCTCAAGAGATCTGCCAGCCTCATCCTCCCAAAGTGCTGGGATTACAGGTGTAAGTCACCGTCCCCAGTCTGATGACTTCTGACATTATCCAAAGGTCATCAATGATTAAGAATAATTAGAGTTCATTTAACAGACAATTTATTTTACCAGCTATGACCAGTAAATGTAGAGCAACCCAGAATAGAATAAGCCTCCAAGTCGTTCCAAGAATGGCCAACCCACTGTCCAACAACTGCTTTCTTTTCTTTTTTTTTTTGTGGGGGGCGGAATTTCACTTTTGTTGCCCAGGCTGGAGTGCAATGGCACGATCTTGGCTCATTGCAACCTCTGCCTCCTGGATTCAAGTGATTCTCCTGCCTCCGCCTCCCAAGTAGCTGGGATTACAGGAACCTGCCACCATGCCTGGCCAATTTTTTGTGTTTTTAGTAGAGACGGGGTTTGGCTATGTTAGCCAAGCTGGCCTTGAACTCCTGACCTCAGGTGATCCACCCACCTTGGCCTCCCAAAGTCCTGGGATTATAGGTGTGAACCACCATGCCTAGCCACCAACTGCTTTCTGCTTGGAAGAGAAGTCAGATTTAAAATGTTGTTACATTGCCGGGCGCGGTGGCTCAAGCCTGTAATCCCAGCACTTTGGGAGGCCGAGGCGGGTGGATCACGAGGTCAAGAGATCAAGACCATCCTGGTCAACATGGTGAAACCCCGTCTCTACTAAAAATACAAAAAATTAGCTGGGCATGGTGGCACGTGCCTGTAATCCCAGCTACTCAGGAGGCTGAGGCAGGAGAATTGCCTGAACCCAGGAGACGGAGGTTGCGGTGAGCCGAGATCGCGCCATTGCACCCCAGCCTGGGTAACAAGAGCGAAACTCCGTCTCAAAAAAAACAAAAACAAAAACAAACAAACAAACAAAAAATGTTGTTACATCATCTAAGTGTACCACTAGATTTGAGACAAGATTATAGACTACTGTTTGGAAGCTGAGTTGATGTCCTTTTTAAATTTGGGGTTTTATTTAGAGACAGGGGTCCCATTATGTTGCCTAGGCCAAACTCAAATTCCTGGACTCCAAAAATCCTCCCACTTCAACTTCCTGGGTAGCTAGGACCACAGAGGCTCACTACGACATGGCTTCTTGGTTGATGACTTTATTTATTGATTAACTTTTGGCAGAGAAAGAGTCATACTCTGTCCCCCAGGCTGGAGTGCAGTGGCATCATCATGGCTTACTGCACCCTCAACCTCCTAGGCTCAAGTGATCCTCCCACCCCAGCCTGCCAAGTAGCTGGGAGTACAGGCAGGTGCTACCACAATCAGCTTGTTTGCTTATTTCTTTCTTTTCTCTTTCTCTCTTACTTTCTTTCTGGAGATGCTGTTTCACTCAGCTCATTACAACCTCCACCTCCAGGTCTAAGCAATTCTCCTGCCTCAGCTTCCCGAGTAGCTGGGATTACAGGCATGTGCCACCACACCTGGCTAATTTCATATTTTTAGTAGAGACGGGGTTTCTCCATGTTGGTCAGGCTCATCTTGAACTCCCAACCTCAGGTGATCCACCTGCCTCCACCTTGCCCGGCCCCAGTCAGCTAATTTTTAAAAATCTTTTTGTAGGCCAGTCATGGCGGCTCACACCTGTAATCCCAGCACTTTGGGTGGCCGAGGCGGGCGGATCACGAGGTCAAGAGATCAAGGCCATCTTGGCCAACATGGTGAAACCCCATCTGTACTAAAAATATAAAAATAAGCTAGGAGTGGTGTCATGCACCTGTAGTCCAGTTATTTGGGAGGCTGAAGCAGGAGAACGGCTTGAACCTGGGAGGTGGAGGTTGAGGTGAGCCAAGATTGTATCACTGCACTCTAGCTTGGCGACAGAGCGAGACTCAGTCTGAAAAAAAAAATCTTTTTGTAGAGATGGGATCTCCCTATGTTGCCCAGGCTGGTCTCAACCTCCTGGGCTCATGTGATCCTTCTGCCTTAGCACCAGCAAAGTGCTGGGATTACAGGCATAAGCCACCCAGCCTGATCACTTGATGACTCTACATGTGAAAACAGAATGCACCCTGAAAGATGTCACCTCTCACCTGTGTACACAACCTGAAACAAAACTTGCCTGTGGCATGTGGTGGCAGCCGCCTGTAATCTCAGCTACTCAGCAAGCTGAGGCAGAAAACTGCTTGAATCCAGGAGGCGGAGGTTGCAGTGAGCCAAGACAGAGGCACTGCACTCCAGCCTGGGCAAAGAGTGAGACTTCGTCTCAAAAAAAATAAATAAATAAAAAATAAAACAACAAAAAAAATTGCCCATGGCAGGCTATGAGCTCACTTGGGGAACAAGACAGCTAACCACAGTTCCTTAGTATCAGCCTCACACAAAGCTTTGTATTTAGTGCCTGTCTCTCTTTCACGTACACAATAATAAAAAAATGTTCCCAAATTTGTACAGCTAGAACATGAACAAATTTGGCTTAATAAAATAGGTCACCTAAGGAATTAATACTTGAACAAAAAAATGCAGCCAGATTCTATTTATAACAACCTTTGGTCAGGGGCAGTGGCTCACACCTGTAATCCCGGCTCTTTGGGAGGTCAAGCAGGCAGATCACAAGGTTAGGAGATTGAGACCATTCTGGCCAACATGGTGAAACCTCATCTCTACTAAAATACAAAAAAATTGGACAGGCGTGGTGGTGTGCGCCTGTAGTCCCAGCTACTTGGGAGGCTGAGGCAGGGGAATGGCTTCAACCCACGAGGCAGAGGTTACAGTGAGCTGAGATTGCACCATTGCACTTCAGCCTGATGACACAGCAAGACTCTGTCTCAAAAAAGCAAAACAAACCAAATGGCCACGTTTGATCATGTTGAAAAATCTAGCCTGCTGCAGTGGCTCACACCTATAATCCCAGCACTCTGGGAATCCAAGATGTAAGGGTTGTTTGAAGCCAGGAGTTTGAAACCAGCCTGGGCAACACAATAAGACCATGGCTCTACAAAATAAAATATATATATATGTATGCATTTAAGAAAAAAATAAAACAAACAAAAAAATCCATCATGACATCTCTGCAAATAATCGAAATGAAACGCAGAAAGAATACTGAACAGACGGCTGCTCCTTCTGTGAGGTACATAGAGGCAGGAACAGAATTTAAAAATTTATTCTCGGGCCAGGCGCTGTGTAATCCCAGCATTTGGAAGGCCCAGGTGGGCAGATCACTTGAAGCCAGGAGTTCAAGACCAGCCTGGCCAACATGGTGAAACCCTGTCTCTACTAAAAATATAAAAGTTGGCCGGGCACGGTGGCTCACGGCTATAATCCCAGGTCTTTGAGAGGCAGAGGTGGGCGGATCATCTGAGATAAGGAGTTCCAGACCAGCCGGGCCAACATGGTAAAACCCTGTCTCTACTAAAAATACAAAAATCAGCTGGGTGTGGTCATTGGCGCATGTAATCCCAACTACTCAGGAGGCTCAGGTAGAATTGTTTGGATGTAGAGGTTGCAGTGAGCTGAGATCACGCTACTGCACTCTAGCCTGGACAACAGAGCAAGACTCCATGTCAAAAAAAGAAAAAGAAAGAAATAAAAAGTTTGTCTGGTATGGTGGCACACACCAGTAATCCCAGCTACTTGGGAGGCTGAAGCAGGAGAATCGCTTGAACCCAGTAGGCAGAGGTTGCAGTGAGCCAGGATTACACCACTGCACTTCAGCCTGGGTGACAGAGAAAGAGTCCGTCCCAAAAAACAAAAAATTATTCTCTTGGCCAGGTGCAGTGGCTGACACCTGCAATCCCAGCACTTGGGGAAGCTGAGGCAAGTGAATCACTTGAGCTCAGCCTGGGTAACATGGCAAAACCTCAACTACAAAAAACACGAAAAACTAGCCGGGTGTGGTGGTACATGCCTGTAGTCCCAGCTACTCAGGAGGCAGAGAATGGAGGATCGACGAAGCCTGGGAAGTCAAGGCTGCAGTGAGTAGTCATTGTGCCACTGCACTCTAGTCTGGGCAACAGGAGGAGATCCTGTCTTAAAAAATAAATAAATAATCATTATCTTTTTTTTTTTCTTTTGAGACAGTCTCACTCTATCGCCAGAGTGGAGTGCAGTGGCGTGATCCCAGCTCACTGAAACTTCCGTTTTCTGGTTTCAAGCAATTCTCCTGCCTCAGCCTCCCAAGTAGCTGGGACTACAGGCACACACCACCATTCCCGGCAAATTTTTTGTATTTTTAGTAGAGACGGAGTTTCACCATGTTGGCCGGGATGGTCTCCATCTCTTGACCTTGTGATCCGCCCGTCTCAGCCTCCCAAAGTGCTGGGATTACAGGCCTGAGCCAGCACGACCAGCCATAATCATTCTCTTGATCAAACACACATCCAATCTCTTTGTTCTCTGCTGTCTTCTCAGTGCCCACAATGGTGGGTGGCATAAAATAGGCCTCAATTAATTCCTGTGAATGAATGAATTTTCAGAGAGGCTCAAAGCAATTAAATAATACACCCGGGTCTCACACACTGCGGAAGTTCACCCCTGAAGCCCAGGCTCTTTTCTTTACATTGCATGAAGTAACCACAATTACTGATACTTTGTTGCCCACTATGTAAGTATTACAAAACTGGATTGCAATAGGAAATTACCTGGTATTAATTATCCAGTCAGGGCCCTTTAATCTTTATAAATGTATCAATAACTTAAATATCATTTGGACAAATTCTAGAGAACACAAAACGACTAGCACAATTCAGGCACATACAACATACAGCACAAAACACACAGTATAAGAAAACATGGCTGCTGGGCGTGGTGGCTCATGCCCATAAATGCCAGCACTTTGGGAGGCCGAGGTGGGTGGATCACCTGAGGTTAGGAGGTTGAGACCAGCCTGGTCAACATGCCGAAACCCCATCTCTATTAGAGATACAAAAATTGGCAGGGCATGGTGGCGAACACCTGTAATGCCAGCTATTGGGGAGGCTGAGGGAGGAGAATCACTTCAACCTAGGAGGTGGAGGTTGCAGTTAGCAGAAATCGAGCCACCACACTGCAGCCTGGGCGACAGAGCAAGACTCCACCTCAAAAAAAGAGAAAAAGAAAGGAAAACACCAATAAGCACTTCAGGGAATGTATAATTTGGTATCACGTCAGGCAAGGAAGGCGGCAAGTTTCAAATCAAGGTTCCACTTCTTTGTGACATTTATAAGTGGTTTAACATCTAAGCCTCAGTATCTTTATCAAATGGAATAACAGTGCCTATCACGTGGAAATGTGATCTAAGGGGAAAACCATGCCTGACCAACAGTAAGTGCTCAATAAATGTCTGTGTTATTATTACAATTACCAGCTTAAGGACTTCTAAAAAATATTAACTGTGCCTTTCAATTGGCACCATGTGGTAGAAAGGGCGTAAGTTATGACATGACAGCTCTGGGTTTGAGACAACTCCTAGTCTAACCTAATGACCTTGGGCTTGGGCTGGTCGATTCCTCTGGTGAATCCTCAGTTTCCCATTCTTTAAAATGGGGATGAAGACAGGCATCTTGCAGAGTTGTTGTAAGAAAGTCCCTAGTCCTTTCCGAATGGCAGTTACCTCTTGCCCTCCGCTACCGGCTAGAAGGTAGAGAGACGGGAAAGGGAGAGCAGCGGCCTCCAGAAATGTTGACAGAGAGGTGAAGGTTCACGGTCTACGGGGTGTTTCATCACTGCCGCCGTGGGCTCCACGCTTCTCTCCTTCCCTTGACGGCTGAGTAGCCTCTAGGGCCTCTCCGCCTCCTGCCTGCCTGACTCTCCGGCAATTCCGCATCCGGGTCGGAAGACACCCTCCACCCCGCTACCCCCGCAGAGGTAGTCGCAGCGAGGAGACTCACTCCTTTGTAGGCCCTGAAACCGCCACTCGGGCGCTGGAACCTGCCCTCACCTGTGAGGCTGACACCAGGTCTCAATGTCAGCAGCGCTCGGGGGCCACAAGCGATCAGGGTAGACGGGAAGGCGGGGATGCTCAGCTTGCGGCTCAGCGATGCCCCCATCACGCCCTCCCTGGGCGGCCGGGCCCCTCTCCCCGCTGCAGCCGGCAGCCGGGGTGTCCCCCGAGCCACCAGCAACCAGCGTGTGGAGCACCGCGCCGCCATCTTGGCCCAGGGACACTGCTCCTGCGCCGCCCGGCTCTAGGGGGCCTCTCAGGAACAGCGGGCGCGCGTAGAGGCGTTAGCGTTGCGCACGCGCAGACGCACATAATGCGTCTTCCGGGTAGCCATCGCCGAAACCGGGTTTCCTCTGAACAGTGTTGTTAGGTAGAATTGCCCTGCAGAACCTCGTTGTTTCGTAGTAGACGACCAATGAGTGCACGTTATCTGTGTAAGGACTTGGTTGAATGTAGCCGAACGTAATTGGTCCGAGGGTACTGGCGGGGGGTGGGGGGGGAATGGTGGGAGGGGCGGCGAGACTACAAGTCCCGGCATGCAACGCGGCGCTCCTTAGCGCCGCTCCCAGCATGCAGTGTTTGGTTCCCTCCTGCTGACCCTGACTTAGAGTGAATTGCGTTGAGTTTTATTCCTGCTGTCTCCGCGCGCTTCTGGTAAATCTTCGCCATCATCCCCAAACTCCAGCCGCAGTCTCACTTTCTCTTACGCTGATTCCCCACCAACCTTCTCTAACAAGACTCAACTCTCTCCTTAAGCATGTTAGTCGTCTCCAAACCTGCAGTGAACTTGGTGGTTCAGAATGAGAGCATTGCTGCCAAAAAACTTAGTGAAATTTGTGAGCACCTAATGTGTGACATGCATGTTCTAGAATATCCGGGATACAATGATGCATGATACACCATCTCTGCTCTGGAGGAGCAAACAATGACTCGAGAGAGGCTCCTTAGCAACTGACAATGTTAAATGCTATCCAAGAAAGCCATACAAGGCGAAGGTATCATTCCCTTTCTAAAACGGGAGAGAGGAAGTTTGGAATGTCAGGGCTTCTGAGAGGTAAGATTCAAATTGAACTTTGACGAAAAGTGCGTCAGGTAGGAGGGGAGTATTCCGAGTAGCCAGAACTTCAGAAGCAAATGTCTAAGATATGAAAGTGTTTGCCTTCTTTGCTTAAGCCCTAAATATAAGAGTATGTGATGAGATGAAGCTAGGAAGGAAAACCTGACCTGGTTAGTCTTGCAAAGAAATTTCAATTAAAAAAAAAAAAAAAAAGGCCGGGCGCGGTGGCTCCAAGCACTTTGGAGGCCAAGGCGGGTGGATCACCTGAGGTCGGGAGTTCAAGACCAGCCTGACGAACATGGTGAAACCACGTCTTATTATAAAATAAATAAATAAGAAGTTTCAATTTTTACACTGTCACCATCAGCACCACCTCAAACAATAGGAAGAGAACCTGAGGATTCTTAGTTGGGTTTAAAACAATATGTACTCATCAGTCTTCACCCCTGCCCAAAGCCTGAGAATCAGTGCTACTTCCCTTTCCCCCTGCTCCCAGCGTTGTACACCAAATTTTTGTGTATGTGGATGTTAATTTGGGTAGATAACCATAGCTTTTGCCAGTCTCTCCACGGGTATTGAGACTCAAACAAGACTGAAAACCACCACCAGTTCTTTGAAGAACAGTGACCAAGCTATTGTAGATTATAAGTAATAATTGAAGAGAGTTTGGGCTACGGAATGGAGAGGACAGATGAACAAGGGTGTTGGGAGGTGAGCAAAAGAGTTTCTTTAATACATTCAGCAAATACTTAAATGACCAGCATAGTGATTAAAAATATGGGTTCTGCAGGCAGGCACGGTGGCTTATACATGTAATTCTGGCATTTTGTGAGGCTGAGGCAGGCAGATCACCTGAGGTCAGGGGTTTGAGAGTAGCCTAGCCAACATGGTAAAATCCCGTTTCTACTAAAAATAAAGAAAATTAGCTGGGCATCATGGTGGGCGCCTATGATACCAGCTACTTGGGAGGCTGAAGGAGGAGAATCGCCTGGACCCAGGAGGCGGATGTTGCTGTAAGCAAAGATTGCACCACTGCACTCCACCCTGGGAGACAGAGTAAGACTGCATCTCAAAAAAAAAAAAGAGTATGGATTCTGTGCTAGGCGTGGTGGCTCATGCCTGTAATCTCTGCACCTTGGGAGGCCAAGGCTGGAGGATCATTTGGGCCCAGGAGTTCAAGACCAGCCTTGGCAACATAGCAAGACCTCATCTCTACAAAAAAAAAATTTTTTTCAGGAGGCTGAGGCAGGAGAATTGCCTGAACCCAGGAGGCAGAGGTTGCGGTGAGCCGAGATCGCGCCATTGCACTCCAGCCTGGGTAACAAGAGTGAAACTCCCGGCCGGGCGCGGTGGCTCAAGCCTGTAATCCCAGCACTTTGGGAGGCAAAGGCGGGTGGATCACGAGGTCAAGAGATCGAGACCATCCTGGTCAACATGGTGAAACCCCGTCTCTACTAAAAATATAAAAAAAAATTAGCTGGGCATGGTGGTGCGTGCCTGTAATCCCAGCTACTCAGGAGGCTGAGGCAGGAGAATTGCCCGAACCCAGGAGGCGGAGGTTGCGGTGAGCCGAGATCGCGCCATTGCACTCCAGCCTGGGTAACATGAGTGAAACTCCGTCTCAAAAAAGAAAAAAAAAAAGAGTATAGCTCTGGAGTTGACTGCCTGGGTTTGAATCCCAGTTGTGCCACCTACCAGCTGTGTGTCGTTGGGCAACTTACTTCACCTCTCTGTTCCTTTATTTCCTTTTCTCTAGAATAGGGACATAGGCTGGGCATGGTGGCTCAAAACTGTAATCCTAGCACTTTGAGAGACTGAGGTGGGAGGATCGCTTGAGCCTGGGAGGTTGAGGCTACAGTGGGCCATGATTATGCCACTGTACTTCAGCCTGGGTGACAAATGAAGACCATATCTCTAAATAAATAAATGAGGACTTAATAGTAATAACCTTGGTCAGGCGCAGTGGCTCACACCTGTAATCCCAGCACTTTGGTAGGCCGAGGCAGGCAGATTACCTGAGGTCAGGAGTTTCACGACCAGCCCGACCAACTTTTGGGCTTTTCTTTTCTTTTCTTTTGACTCCTGCCCTGGTACTTATGGGGTCTCCCCTCCACAAGCCTCAGCCTCCCAAAGCACTGGGATTACAGGCACAAAAAAAAAAAAGGAGCTCCCCTCTAGTTTCTAACTCACCTTGAGGTAGTATATGAAAGTCCTTTGGCTCTTGTTCTCAGCTTCTATTCTTGAAAGTCATTCTGAACCAGCAACATTCCCCCAACCCCTATTTCCCCTAAGTTTTGGGCTACACCTGGCCTGCTTTTCTTTTTTTTCTTCTTTTTCTTGAGATGGAGTCTCGCTCTGTCACCAGGCTGGAGTGTAGTGGCGTAATCTCAGCTCACTGCAACCTCTGCCTCCCGGGTCCAAGCGATTCTCCTGCTTCAGCCTCCTGAGTAGCTGGGATTACAGGTGCCCGCCACCACACCTGGCTAATTTTTGTATTTTTAGTAGAGATGGGGTTTAGCCACATTGGCCAGGATGATTTTGAACTGCTGACCTTGTGATCTGCCCCCCTCAGCCTCCCAGGGTGCTGGGATTACAGGCGTGAGTCACCACACCCGGCCCATATGGCCCTTAAGAATTTGTGAAGTACTTTTTCATGCTTCTTTTCTTATGCTTTCTTTTTTTTGAGACAGACTCTTGCTCTGTCACCAAGCTGGAGTGCAGTGGTGCTATCTCAGCTTTCTGCAACCTCTGCCATCTGGGTTTAAGCAATTCCCCTGCCTCAGCTTCCCAAGTAGCCTTGATTACAGGTGCGTGCCACCATGCCCGGTTAATTTTTTGTATTTAGTAGAGATGGCGTTTTACCATCTTACCAGGATGGTCTCGATCTCCTGACCTTGTGATCCACTTGCCTTAGACTCCCAAAGTGCTGGGATTACAGGCGTGACCTACTACTACCACACCCAGCCTTTCATGCTTATTTTTTTTTTTTTTTTTTTTTTTTTTTTGAGATGGAGTTTCATTCATGTTACCCAGGCTGGAGTGCAATGGCGTGATCTCGGCTCACCGCAACCTCCGCCTCCTGGGCTCAGGCAATTCTCCTGCCTCAGCCTCCTGAGTAGCTGGGATTACAGGCACGCGCCATCATGCCCAGCTAATGTTTTTTGTATTTTTAGTAGAGACGGGGTTTCACCATGTTGACCAGGATGGTCTCGATCTCTTGACCTCGTGATCCACCCGCCTCGGCCTCCCGAAGTGCTGGGATTACAGGCTTGAGCCACCGCGCCCGGCCTCATGTTTATTTTTATTTGCTTTTCACAACAAAAGAGAGGCAGGACAAGCATTTATAACCATGGGTACAAACTGCCGTCCTGCCTTCCAAGGACTTCAGCTGCGGCCAGACACAAATGGATCCATCCCAGGCTTGTTGCCAAACACTGCAGAAACCACAAGCCACACCTGTCCACAGTGCCAGTCAGAATATGCCCCGGTGTTCTCCAGGCAGAAGCCCAAAAACATAAGCTTTAAGGAGAAGCAGACCAGGCATGGTAGCTCACACCTATAATCCTAGCACTTTAAGAGGCTGAGGTGGGCCTGAGCTCAGAAGTTTGAGACCAGCCTCGGCAACAGGGTGAAACCCCATCTCTACTAAAAATACAAAAATTGGCCAGGTGTGGTGGCTCATGCCTGTAATCCCAGCACTTTGGGAGGCCAAGGTGGGTGGATCACGAGGTCAAGAGATCAAGACCATCCTGACCAACATGGTGAAACCCTGTCTCTACTAAAAATGTGAAAATTAGCTGGGTGTGGTGACATGTGCCTGTAGTCCCAGCTACTTGGGAGGCTGAAGCAGGGGAATCGCCTGAACCCAGGAGGTGGAGGTTACAGCGAGCTGAGGTGACACCACTGCACTCCAGCCTGGTGACAGAATGAGACTCTACCTCAAAAAAAAAAAAAGAAAAAAAAATAGTTGGGCATGGTAGTATGTGCCAGTAATCCCAGCTACTTGGGAGGCTGAGGCAGGAGAATATTGTGAACCCAGGAGGAGGAGGCCAAGATTGCACCATTGCACTCCAGCCTGGGCAACAACAGCGAAACTCTCTCAAAAAAAGAAAGGAAGGAGAAACAGATGTTACTTGTAAAGGGCACACAAGGTCGTAAGTGTTTCCCCTCCACACTTTTCATTTCACTAGACCAGCATTTCTACTGAGCCCTCTCCTTATCTCCTGAGCTTCAGATATCTGTGAGACCTGGCAAGGAGTTTAACGATGCTCTTTCTTTTTTTTTTTTTTTTTTTTTTTGAGACGGAGTTTCGCTCTTGTTACCCAGGCTGGAGTGCAATGGTGCGATCTCGGCTCACTGCAACCTCCGCCTCCTGGGCTCAGGCAATTCTCCTGCCTCAGCCTCCTGAGTAGCTGGGATTACAGGCACGTGCCACCATGCCCAGCTAATTTTTTTTGTGTTTTTAGTAGAGACGGGGTTTCACCGTGTTGACCAGGATGGTCTCGATCTCTTGACCTCGTGATCCACCCGCCTCGGCCTCCCAAAGTGCTGGGATTACAGGCTTGAGCCACCGCGCCCGGCAACGATGCTCTTTCAAGCACTGGGCTAAAGGCAATGGGTGGCAAGAGGGTCTCCGTGATTTCTTGATGAAACCACTGATCATTTGAAGTGCGATGGGACTGGTCAAGTTCATGGCTGCCAGTGGCTGCAACTCTCCCATGTGAGCTCAGAGCTCTTCTAGGGAGGGCAGAAGGGTTTGAGCCAGGCTCTTCAGGGGCATGATTTCTCTAAGTGTAGCATTTTCTTTTTTTTTTTTTTTTTTTGAGGGGGTTTTTCTCATGTTATCCAGGCTGGAGTGCAATGGCGCGATCTCGGCTCACCGCAACCTCTGCTTCCTGGGTTCAGGCAATTCTCCTGCCTCAGCCTCCTGAGTAGCTGGGATTACAGGCACACGCCACCATGCCCAGCTAATTTTTTGTAGTTTTAGTAGAGACGGGGTTTCACCATGATGACCAGGATGGTCTCGATCTCTTGACCTCGTGATCCACCCGCCTCGGCCTCCCAAAGTGCTGGGATTACAGGCTTGAGCCACCGCGCCCGGCCGTGTAGCATTTTCTTTACAGAGAATATAAGACAATTACAAGTGAGTGAGGAATGTGTGTTCCAGATGTTCTGGTCTGTGATGTCTGTAGCAGGTACGGTTCCCTGTGAAAGGAGATGATCTATGTCTCTGTTGCCTGGGATCCAGTGGAACCACTGTCCTGATGATTTTCTAAAAACCTTTTTGGGCCGGATGCAGTAGCTTATGCCTGTAATCCCAGCACTTCGGGAGGCTCAGGCAGGCAGGTCACCTATGGTCAGGAGTTTGAGACCAGCCTGGCCAACACGGTGAAACCCCATCTCTACTAAAAATAGAAAAATTAGCTAGGAATGGTGGCACATGCCTGTAATCCCAGCTACTTGGGAGGCTGAGGCAGGAAAATTGCTTGAACCCAGGACGTGGAGGTTACAGTGAGCCGAGATCACACCATTGCACTCCGCCTAGACTCAGAGCCTGACTCCATCTCAAAAAACAAACAAAAAAAAGGATCCTGAGCGTTGGCTCAGGATTACTGAGCTCAGTAATCCCAATACTTTGGGAGGCTGAGGCAGGCGAATCACAAGGTCAAGAGATCAAGATCATCCTGGTCAACATGGTCAAACCCCATCTCTACTAAAAATATAAAAATTAGCTGTGTGTGGTGGCACACACCTGTCCTAATTACTTGGGTGGCTGAGGCAGGAGAATCACTTGAACCCAGGAGGTACAGGTTGCAGGGAGCCAAGATCGCACCACTGCATTCCAACCTGGTGACAGAGTGAGACTTCGTTGCAAAAAAGGAAAAAAATTAACCAGGCATGGTGGCCTGTGGCTGTAATCCCAGATACTCAGGAGGCTGAGGCAGAAAAATCACTTGAACCTGGAAGGCAGAGGTTACAGTGAGCCAAGATTGTGCCACTGCACTCTAGCTTGGGCAACAGAGCAAGACTCCATCTCAAAAATAAATAAGTAAAAAATAATAAAAAATAATCATTGGAGTCCTGCCTGGGCCACAGAGTGAGACTCCATCTCAAAAATAAATAATAAAAAATAATCGCCAGAGTTCAGAGAGTGACCATTCGTCTCATGTGTTCTTAAATCCTTTCTGGCTGAAGGGAGTGATTCCTTTTTTTTTCTTTTTTTTCAACAATATGTTTCTCCATGAAGGCCTAGAGAGTGATTCCTTGAGAGTTCAGAGTAAGCCAGCTGCCACAAACTTAAGTAGAATAAATTACTTGGTGAATTGCAAAGTTGAACTAGAGGGCCTCCGAGATTAATCCCAGTCCCACGAACCTGTGAAAACCAGGTTTGTGTCTTTTTTCTTTTTTTAAGTTGTTATTTAGTCTTTATTTCATAGTCATAAACTTAACTCAACTCTGCAACCCAGCTAGGCATGGAAGGGAACAAGGAAACCATGGAACCCAAGGGAACTGCAGCGAGGGCACAGATTTTAGGATACTGTGAGCAAATGGGGTGGAGGGGTGCTTTCCTGAGCTACAGAAGGAATGGTCTGGTGGTTAAGATAAGACACAAGTCAAACTTATTAAAGTTGTCCACAGTCGGCAATGGTGATCTTCTTGCTGGTCTTGTCATTCCTGGAGCCAAAGTGCTCCATGGCCTCCACAATATTCATGGCTTCTTTCACCTTGCCAAATACCACATGCTTGCCATCCAACCACTCGTCTTGACAGTGCAGATGAAAAACTGGGAACCGTTTGTGTTGGGTCCAGCATTTGCCATGGACAAGATTCTGGGACCTGTATGCTTTAGGATGAAGTTCTTATCAAATTTCTCCCCATAGATGGACTTGCCATCAGTGCTATTATGGTGTGTGAAGTCACCACCCCGACACATAAACCCTGGAATAATTCTGTGAAAGCAGGAACCCATATAACCAAATCCTTTCTCTCCAGTGCTCAGAGCACGAAAGTTTTCTGCTGTCTTTGAATCCTTGTCTGCAAACAGCTCAAAGGAGACGCGGCTCAAAGGCTCGCCGTCAACGGCAATGTCGAACACGGTGGGGTTGACCATGGCTGATACTACAAGGCTCCAGGTGGCGGCGTCTGCAAAGCCAGTTTGTTTCTTTATACTCTTAGATTTAATGCTGACAACTCCACTGTTTGTCTTAAGGGTACTGGAAGACACCTCTCTAACCTGAATGGCTGTCCTTCAAATAGTAGGTCAAATTCCAGCAAAACAATGTCTGGTTAGCCTGCTGCATGGCATAGTGATTTTCATTTCACAAGTCCTGTTTTTAAGAATAATTAATAACAAACAAGAATTTGGGAGTTCATTGTAATGAGGCCCTCATTCTGGAAAACTCAAAAACAGTTCATGCAACTGAAGAAAATAACAGCAGAAGGAAAAAGGGCCTAGTGAGGAAAAAGAGGGCAAAAAACCTGCAGAAAAGCCTGGAAAGGTCTCATGATGCATCCCAATTTTTCACTGTGATACCAAGGAAAGAAGTTTCCAACCTGCTGTCATTTAATCTGCTGGGAAATCAGTGATTTCCACAAATCAATTTCTGGAGGAGAGGGATGAATGAGGCCGGCTTCAATGCCAATAGACTTCTTAGATCTTGCTATCTGCCCCTGAAGTGACTGTTGGTTAAAATGCACATTGAGCTGGGCGCAGTGGCTCAAGCCTGTAATCCCAGCACTTTGGGAGGCCGAGGCGGGTGGATCACGAGGTCAAGAGATCGAGACCATCCTGGTCAACATGGTGAAACCCCATCTCTACTAAAAAAATACAAAACATTAGCTGGGCATGGTGGCACGTGCCTGTAATCCCAACTACTCAGGAGGTTGAGGCAGGAGAATTGCCTGAACCCAGGAGGCGGAGGTTGTGGTGAGCCGAGATCACGCCATTGCACTCCCGCCTGGGTAACAAGAGTGAAACTCCGTCTCAAAAAAAAAAAAGAAAAATGCACATCGAAAACATTTTTTTTTGGCACTTTGGGAGGCTGAAGCAGATGGATCACCTGATGTCAGGAGTTTGAGAGCAGCCTGGCCAACATGTTGAAATCCCGTCTCTACTAAAAATACAAAAAAAATTCACCTGGTGTGGTGGCACGCACATGTAATCCCAGCTACTCCAGAGGCTGAGGCAAGAGAATCACTGGAATGCATGAGGCAGAGGTTGCAGTGAGCAGAGATTGCACCATTGCACTCCAGCCTGGCTGATAGAGGTGAACTCCATGTCAAATAAATACATACATACATAGAAATTAAAAGTTATAATTATTTTTAGATACAGAGTCTATTTCTGTCCCCCAGGCCTCAGTGCAGTGGCACGATCACAGATCACTGCAGCCTCTACCTCTTGGGCTGCAGGTATCCTCCTGCCTCAGCCTCCCAAAATCTGGGGTTATTGACATGAGACACCACGCCTGGCCGGATGCAGAGGCTTTTGAGTAGGCCCGGAGGACAGGGATTTGCTTTAGATCTGGGCCTCTGTTCCCCTTCTGCCTCTTACCATTGGTGTGACCTGGGGACTAACGGCTTACACTCTTTTTGAGCCGGGCGTTTCCTGTCTCTCAAATGGAGCTTGTTAATTTCTCCCCTTTCTGTGGGAAGAGGTAAATAGGGCTGAAAGGCGTGCTAGGCATACCGCAAAGACTCCACAGCAAATCCTGCACACAAAATCGCTGTTGCTGCAGCCTAGATCCCACGCGAGAAAGCACCGCAGGGGCAGTGGGCGGACAGCTGCGCCCCACGTGACCTCCCACCCGCGCCTGTCCGTCCCCTCAACATCAGAGCTTTGCCTTGCGGGGCTGCCGAGCCGCGATTGGTCGGGAGGCGGGGCCGGCGGTGAGCGCGAGAAAGGAGAGTGGGGTCGGGGCGTGGCCTGGCGGGCCGGAGGCGGCTGCGATTGGCAGAGGGCGTGCCGGAGGCGTGGCCGCGGCGCCGGGCGCCGGGTGGGGCCGAGGCAGCGGGAGTCGCAGTTTTTCGGCGTGCACCTGAGAGTCGACGCCCCGGGTCCTCGAAGCCTCGTCCGCTGCCGTCGCCGTAGCCATGAACCGCTTCAAGGTGTCCAAGTTCCGGCACACGGAGGCTCGGCTGCCCCGCCGTGAAGTAAGTCCAGCCCGCGGATAGCGCGCTGTCGCCTAGGGCCCTGACTGGCTGCCCCTCCCCCTGCCGGGACTCCACACTGGGACCCGCCAGGGCCTCCTGGAACCCCTGGGCCCTCCAACCCCGGGGAACCTCCTTCAGGCCCGGGACCCGGCGTCTGGGCTGTTTCGTTGCCGCCAGAGGGCAGAGTCCGGCGCTCCGGTGACTCGCTCTAGCGCTCGGTGACCCCGGCGGTCTCCCCGCCTCGCCCACTTCTTGGGATCCCCGAGGCGGCGCAGCCTTGCTGGTCGGCGCCCAGATCTGCAAGGCCGCCTGCCTTCCCAGCTTCCGGTCGGCCTCGCCGGGAGCCGCGGCTCGGGGCGCTGCCGGCGCCTGTCTCCTCCTCCCTGCCACCCCGGGTCGTCTCTGCCCCGGGCTGCACTGTGAGGAAACGCCCCTCTCTCCTCTGGCCCCGGCGAGCCCGAGTGTGTCAGCGGCTGGGGGAGCGCATCGGCAGCACGCGCCCCTCCCTTGGGTTTCCGCCTGCGCTTCCTCCTCTCGCTGCTGGCGCAACCTCTTCCCTTATCTCGGTGATGCTGCCGCGGCTGAGTAAGGCCTCGGGAAGCCTGAGCAGGTGGAACCCCACAGAATTGCTGAGCCAGTTGCCGGGAGACACTTTGGACCCCCGGAAGGGCAGGAGGACTGATGAGGGGTGTGCTTTAGAGACTATGTCCGCTCTGCTCTGCCCTGCTGCTTTCGGTGTTATTTGGAAGGCCTGGGAATTGACCTCAAGTGACCCCATTAGGGAACCAGAGCAAGTCAGGGCAGTCTGGGTAGAGGCTCCGTTTTTGTCATCTGGTTAATATTGCCTCTGCTCCTACTTTATGCTTTACTGAGCTGCTGGAGACATCGCGGTGAACACAATGGCATTTTCCTTCCCCTGTGGCGCTTGTAGCCTCATGAGAGAGACAGCAAGAAGAGCATTGCAGCTTTTCATAAGGACATTGAAGAACACTCCCGAGGGGCTGGGATGGAGAATGGAGGGGGCTGATCTCAGTAGGGTGGTCAGGAAAGGCTGCCTGGAGTAGGTGGCATTTCAGCTGAGGCCAGAAGGGTGAGAATTGAGAAAGAGCCTGTGGAGGAATGGAAAGTGAGTCACAGTGGATGGAGCAGAGTGGCTGGAACAGCATGGACAAATTAGTCTAGAGTGGTCCTGCAGAATCCCAGGGCCACTGGAAGAAGTTGGGTTTTACTTTGAATACAGTGGAGAGCCATTGAAAAGTTAGGGGGAGGGGCTGGATACCGTGGTTTACGATAATCCCAGTACTTGAGAGGCTGGGGTGGGTGGATTGCTTTAAGCTCAGGAGTTCAAGACCAGCCTGGGCAACATGGCAAAACCCCTCTGTACAACAAGTTAAAAAAAAAAAAAAATTAGGCATGGTGGCTCACTCCTGTGGTACCAGCTGCTTCCGAGGCTGAGATTGGAGGATCACTTGAGCCCAGGAAGAAGAGGTCAAAGTGAGCGAGATCCTGCCAGTACACACACCATTCTCAGCAACAGAGTGAGATTCTGTATCAAAAAAAGAAAAAAAAGTTAAGAGGAAGTACCTATGTTTGCATCAAGACAGTCAGTGACTCTGAGTGTGGTTAAGTACTGCTTGGAGGAGTCTGGAGAATACTTGAGGGGCCCTGGTTCCTGCTCCTGGTGGGCCTCAGTCCAGCAACATAAACAGATAGATATGGAACCACAGACTGTAGGAAGAACTTAAAACAGTTTATGTTGGGGAAGTGGGAGAACAGGTGATCTGTTCTTTTCAGATATATTTCCAGTCACTGTGTTTATACAGTAAACACGAATCAGGAGGGAGAAATAATAGGGTGGAACTGACGCTCTAACCATAGCAAGTGAACATTGATCTAGAAACTTCAGGTGGTGGAGGTGGTTTCCGGGGGTGCTACGGGTGGGTGGATTGGGAAACATGGGTGTTCTGTCATTGAGGGCAGGAAGGAATGCTGAGTGGTGCTTTGATGACAACAGAGAAAAGATGTGTACCTTGCAGATCTTAGTTTCAGAAAAGTGCTCCTTTGCCTCCCCTTGAGTGGGGGTGTGTGCCTTTTACTCACTTAGGAGACTTTGTGGAGAGGTGTATCCTGATGAGGCCAGGCCCTGACTGTTCCCCTCTCTGAGCTTGGGTGTTTTTCTCCTGGTATTTGGAGGAGGCCTGGCCACATTTTGCATTTTCCTTTTTTTTGTTTGTTTGTTTTTGAGACTGAGTCTCACTCAGTTGCCCAGGCTGGAGTGCAGTTGCGTCATCTCGGCTCACTGCAACTTCCGCCTCCCTGGTTCAAATGATTTTCCTGCCTCAACCTCCCCAGTAGCTGGGATTATGGGTGCCCGCCACCATGCCCGGCTAATTTTTGTGTTTTAGTAGAGATGGGGTTTTGCTATGATGGCCCGGCTGGTCTCAAACTCCTGACCTCAGGGTGATGTGTCCGCCTTGGCCTCCCAAAGTGCTGGGATAACATGTGTGAGCCACTGTGCCTGGCCCACATTTTGTGTTTTCTTTCCTTCTTTTTTTCTTTTTTTTGTGATGGAGTCTTGTTCTGTTGCCCAGGCCGGAGTACAGTAGCATGATCTTGGCTCACTGCAATCTCTGCCTCCTGGGTTCAAGCCATTCTCCTGCCTCAGCCTTCTGAGTAGCTAGGATTACAAGTTTGCACCACCACGCCTGGCTAACTTTTATTTTTTTTTAATTTTTTTTTTTTTTTTGAGACGGAGTTTCACTCTTGTTACCCAGGCTGGAGTGCAATGGCGCGATCTCGGCTCACCGCAGCCTCCGCCTCCTGGGTTCAGGCAGTTCTCCTGCCTCAACCTCCTGAGTAGCTGGGATTACAGGCACGCGCCACCATGCCCAGCTAATGTTTTGTATTTTTAGTAGAGACGGGGTTTCACCATGTTGACCAGGATGGTCTCGATCTTTTGACTTCGTGATCCACCCGCCTCGGCCTCCCAAAGTGCTGTGATTACAGGCTTGAGCCACCGCGCCCGGCTAACTTTCCTATTTTTAGTAGAGACAGGGTTTCACCATATTGGTCAGGCTGGTCTTGAACTCCTGACCTCGTGATCCGCCCACCTTGGCCTCTCAAAGTGCTGGGATTACAGGTGTTAGCCACTGCGTCCAGTGTACATTTTGCTTTTTCTAAGGGACTTCGTGAGTGGGGACAGAGTTTGATCTGAAGGAATATATCACGGATGAGTGTGGTGGCTGAGGAGGCAGAGGTTGCAGTGATCTGAGATTGCACCACAACACTCCAGCCTGGGTGACAGAGCGAGACTCTGTCTCAAAAAGAAAACAAGTAAATAAAGGAATGCATCTCAATTGGTGCAGCTTTGAGCTAGAGTTCCCTGGATTATACCCCACCTCTTGCTTTAGGCATGTGAGGAGGTAGAGCCCTAGATCTCACCACTTACTTCTTTACTCTTAATTTTCAGGCCTGGATCAACGACATTCGAGCAGGAACCACCCCTTCATGCAGGAACCACATTAAATCAAGCTGCAGCTTGATTGCATTCAACTCCAACTGTCCAGGTGGGGGGTGGCCATGAGTGTGGAAATTTGCTCACCTATTTGGTCATCGTCACCATAGATGGGGTGGGGAGCAGGGGCAGGCTTAGTGTGGTTGGAGACTTGGAACAGAACAGCCTTTGGGGGCTCAGAGGTGAACCCCATGTCAGGCCTTAGACCCCCACAAACTGGTAAACATGCAGTAATCTGCTTTTGATTAGAGTATGTGTGTGTAGAAACCACATGTAAGAACATGGCCAGGAGGGCTGGGAGGGGACTGATACTTGTATTTCCAGCTGTCCCCTGTGCTCCTTGCTCCTTATCTGTGGGCCCTGGATGGCTAGGAACACAAGGCTTTGAAAAGCCCACTTGTTGGTTGGCACTGTCTTGATTGCCACTGGTAACTCAGACCTCAAGCTGGCTTAAGCAAAAGAATGGATAACGTTTCAGCCTAACTAAGAGGTCAGGGGTTTCAGGCAGATTGGTACCCAAAGGGTCACATGTACTGTCGGCCCTGACCTCTCTGGATCTCTCAACTCTGCCACCTTGGGTGTTGCCTTCTTTCTCAGGTAAAGATGGGAAAAGTGGCAAATGGTAGCCATAAACCCCATACAAAAGCCCCAAACCGCTTTTGTATGACTCGTGTGAAAAAGAGAGGACCTCTTGCCTAAGGTCTTCTGTATCCATCCGAAGCATGGATGGTTCATGCATGGGTCCAGAACCCACCTGTGGGGCATCACTGTGTGCAGAGGATGTGATCTTGTGATTGGTGGAGGCTCTGGGAAGGTCCGAGGCTGAGCTGCTGGGTCTCGTCTCTTCTGGGAGGCCTGGGCAGGGAGGTTGGTGGTCCTCTGGGGCCTGAAGTCAGAGCCCCTGTGTTTGTTCAACAGGTATACTGGGCATTGTGCCTCTGCAAGGCCAAGGAGAGGACAAGCGATGCGTGGCCCGCCTGGGCTGCCATTCAGGTGAGTGGGTGCCTGTCTAGTGGGTGAAGCCTGGTACTTGTACCTCCCTCCCCAGGGCCAGAAATTCATCCTCACCTGGTCCCACCACCCCATGGCTTGCCAGGTCCCTCCTGTGCATTCTCTGAGAGACGGTGGGGCTCAGAAGGCATCATCCTGGTGTAGAATTCTGGCCTGGGCAGAGAGGAGGGAAGCTGTGTGCTCCAGTTGTGAACTGGGCGGAGCGGAGTGTGCAGTGGCCACTCCTAGGCTCCAGGCTGATGCTGGCTCCCTGTCCCTGCCAAGGACTCCTTGCTGGATGGCTCTGAGCCCTGCATCTCCTGGAGCCCCCAGTCCACGAGGCATCCTCCCCAGCACAGCTGCCCAGGAGGCGACTGTGCTGGGCTTCAGGGGTCGAGATGGGCCCTCACAAAGAGACCTTTTGTCTGCTGCAGCTGCTTCTGGGGGCACCCAGCAGCCTGCCTGGCAGCCTGCCTGCCTTGAGGGAACAGTTTGCTCTCCTCAGATGGAGGCAGAGCGGCCCAGCTGGCGTCGCCTCTCCCTGTCCAGCCACGGTGGCCACGGGCCCAGTCTTTCTGGCCTGCATTCCCGTCTGCTTGTTGGGAGGCCTTCGGGTGAGGAAGGGCGGCTGATGCCTGGTCCTCAGGCTGGGTGTGCAGGGCCGCGGAGGGGTTCTGATGATGATAATGATGGTAGTTATTAACAACAGTAAAGATTTATGGAGAATGTTCTCTGTACTAAGTACTTCAGTTCAGTTTTCTCATCTGAACTTTTTTTTTTTTTTTTTTTTTTTTGAGACGGAGTTTCGCTCTTGTTACCCAGGCTGGAGTGCAATGGCGTGATCTCGGCTCACCGCAACCTCCGCCTCCCAGGTTCAGGCAACTCTCCTGCCCCAGCCTCCTGAGTCGCTGGGATTACAGGCACGCGCCACCATGCCCAGCTAATTTTTCGTATTTTTAGTAGAGACGGGGTTTCACCATGTTGACCAGGATGGTCTCGATCTCTTGACCTCGTGATCCACCCGCCTCGGCCTCCCACAGTGCTGGGATTACAGGCTTGAGCCACCGCGCCCGGCCTAAACTTTTTAAAAAAGACTTTAAAAAAGTATATAGAGACGAGGTCTTGCTCTGTTACCCCTTCGGCTAATTTTTAAAAATTTTTTGTAAAATAGGGTCTTGCTATATTGCCCCGGCTGTTATTGAACTCCTGGCCTCAAGCTGTCCTCCCACCTTGGCCTCCCAAAGTGTTGAGGCTGGTTGGATTACCTGTTTTAAGTAAAGAGCCTGATAATTCTTACTAAAGTTACCAAGTCATGCGCACTGCCATCCAGTTTTAGAACATTTCCATCATTTCCAAAAGATCCCACGTGCCCCTTTGCAGTTAATCTGTTTCCACCTCAGTTACCGCAGCCTCAGGCAACATCTGATCTGCTTCCTGCCTCTGTAGCAGAGGTCTGCAAACCACTGTCACTGTCAGATCCAGCTGGCTGCCTGTTTTTGTAAATAATTTTATTGGAACACTGCCACACCCATTCATTGATGTATAGTCTGTGGCTGCTTTCTTGCAACAACTGCAGAGTTGAGTTGTGACTGAGACCGTTGAGCCCTGAAATCCTAGAATATTTACTACCTTGCCCTTTGCAGGAGATATTTACTGACCTCTGCTCTATCGAGTGGCCTTTCCTGCGCATCTCGTGTAAACGGAATCACACAATACACGGTCTTTTGAATCTGGCATCTTTCACGTAGTATGTTTTAGAGATCCATCTGTGTTGCAGCTTGTATAACAAGTCTGTGTTCTCATCTAATCTCAAATCTCTTTGAAATAGATTTTAAAACAATAACTCATTTTATAGTTAAGAAAACTGAGACTCCTGCAAGGTGAGGAACTTACCGATTGTTCTGACAGGGCCAGAATCAGAACCCAGGTCTGTAGGAGTTTGTATTTGGGTTTGATTTCAGCCTCCCTAGTAGCTAGGACTGTAGGCACACACCACCATGCCTGGCTGATTTTTTTACTTTTTGTGGAGATGAGGTCTTGCTGTGTTGCCCAGGCTGGTCTTGAATTCCTAGCCTCAAGTGATTCTCCTGCCTTGGCTTCCCAAAGTGCTGGGATTACAGGCATGAGCCAATGTGCCCGGCTTCATGTTTGATTTTTTTTTTTTTTTTTTTCCCCCCAAAGACAGGGTTTCACCATGTTGGTCAGGCTGGTCTTGAACTCCCGGCCTCAGGTGATCTGCTCGCCTTGGCCTCCAAAGTGCTTGGATTACAGGCGTGAGCCACCGTGCCCGGCCCATGTTTGATTTTTTTGATGCTTTTTACCCATGAGGGAGCCATCCCAAGTTGATGATATTTGCAAGGTGGCAAGCCCTCTGCTACTAGGGCTTTCCAGATAGAAACTGGACTAGTGTCCTGTGGGCAAGTCCGTAGCCATATTGTGCCTGCAACTGATCAGAACCTCGCCTGCAAGAGCAGCCCTGCCAGGAAGCTTCTCATGGAAAACTGAGCTCCAGGCTCCTCGGAACCTGCCCTAGAGGTACCAGGTGCCTTCCTGCCTCATAGGTGCCAGTGTGGGGAGAAATGGGCAGGCAAGGCTCTGGCTGCTGCCCTGCCTTCAGGGGCCCCTTCAGCCTCTCAGCTCAGGGCCACTCTTGCCCTTCAGCCCAGTGGCCACGGGGACAGAGGATGAGCAACTTCTGGACACGTTGCTGGTGCCCAGACTGTGGGGTGGCAGCTAGGGGCCTGCTCCAGTGAGGAAAGGTAGCATCATGTCAGGCTGAACAGCACAGGTTCTGAAGCCAGACTTGTCTCTTAGCTGTGTGATTGGGGCAGTTACCCTCTCTGGGTTTTGGTGTCCTCATCCTCCGGTGGGGGATGCCACCTAGCTGCATCCTTGTGAGGATTTGGTGAGGTCTATGCTTGTCAAGCCCTGGGCACCTGTGGTGCCAGCACACACTGGGCACTCAGATTACCTGATTATATCATCATATCTCATTCCTGCCTGAGATGCCAGCCCACCTGTACCAGCTGCTACACCTGCCTAGGGACCTACTTTGCCCTGCTGGGTCGAGCAAGGACACCCCAGAGTGAGGGCAGCAGGGGTTCTGTAGCTTTAGGCCCAGGACTGTTGTGGTCCTGCCAGCCAGTAGGCAGGCCAAGACTGTCCCAAGGTGTGCCTGTCCGTGTCTGTCCTGTTTTTTTCCTGTGTGCTGTGGCTGGGAGGAAGGCAGCTAGCAGGAGTTGGTCACTGTGCTCCCAGCTCTGGTGACGCCTCCCATCCTGTTCACACCCTCAACCCTTGCCATCCTTCGTGCCTAGTCTCTACCTCCCCAACCACCCACTGCATTTTCCTCTGGGATCTGGCTCACTGTTGCACCCCACCTACCCCTCCCACCTCTGGAGCTGAGCCATTCAAGTTCTTATTTATTTATTATTTATTAATTATTATTATTATTATTATTTTTCTGAGATGGAGTCTCACTCTGTAGCCCAGGCTGGAGTGCAGTGGTGCGATCTCGGCTCATTGCAACCTCTGCCTCCTGGGTCCCAGTTCAAGCAGTTCTCCTACCTCAGCCTCCCAAGTAGCTGGGATTACAGGCACAAGCCACGATGCCTCAGCTAATTTTTGTATCTTTTTACTAGAGGCGAGGTTTCAACGTGTTGGCCGGTCTGGTCCCCTGACCTGATGATCAGCCTGTCTCAGCCCCCTAAAGTACTGGGATTACAGGCATTAGCCACCGTGCCCGGCCGTTTATTTATTTATTTATTTGTTTTATTTATTTTTTTTTTAAGACAGAGTTTCACTCTTGTTACCCAGGCTGGAGTGCAATGGCGCGATCTCAGCTCACCGCAACCTCCGCCTCCTGGGTTCAGGCAATTCTCCTGCCTCAACCTCCTGAGTAGCTGGGATTACAGGCACGCACCACCATGCCCAGCTAATGTTTTGTATTTTTAGTAGAGACGGGGTTTCACCATGTTGACCAGGATGGTCTCGATCTCTTGACCTCGTGATCCACCCGCCTCGGCCTCCCAAAGTGCTGGGATTACAGGCTTGAGCCACCATGCCTACCTATTTATTTTTTGAGACAAGGTCTGGCTCTGTCACCCAGGCTGGAGTGCGGTGGTGTGATCTCCCCTCACTGCAACTTCCACCTCCTGAGTTCAAGCAGTTCTCCTGCTTTAGCCTCCTAAGTAGCAGGTACCCACCGCCACACCCAGCTAATTTTTCTATTTTTTTAAGAGTTGGGGTTTCACCATGATGCTCAAGCTGGTCTTGAACTTTTGAGCCCAAGTGATCCGCCTGCCTTGCTTCCCAAAGTGTTGGGATTCCAGGCGTGAGCCATCACACTCCGGTTCTTTGGTTGCAAAGTACTAAAGTCAATTCCAGCTTGCTTAACCAAGAAGCAATTTATTAGGTGACTCCTGGGGACCTTCCACGACTGAAGGAACAGCAGGCTATGCTCCCCTAGGAGGGGTCAGGCATTTCTGCAGGTGCCTCATGACCCAAGGGCTTCCTGCCCGTTTCCTGCCAACCTCCTGATGCCAGAGCACTTGGCCACCCTGGGTCAGCAGAGCCTTAGGAACATGTATCACAGGAGGGGCCTCTGGCGTTTGCCACCATGGTGTACGGAGGGTCCTTGTAGACTGGCAGTCCACTTCTGTGTGGGCACAAGGTGTCACCTCAGAAACCCAGGGCTTTGCTTCCTGGCCTTGGGGAGAATCACACTGGGTTGGAAGCAGGACGTTCTGGTGGGTTCAGCCATTCCTCTCCCACAGACCTGGTCACCGACTTGGACTTCTCGCCCTTTGACGACTTCCTCCTGGCCACGGGCTCTGCCGACAGGACGGTGAGTGGAACCAGTTGGAAGAGCTACTCCAGGTCCCAGCCTGTGGTCCAGGGTCTTCTGAGTCCCACCCCCACCCCCACAGAACTCGGCTCCTTCCCAGTCTCACCCCTCCCCACTCCCACCGGGCTCCCAGGCTGCTCTGAGTTGCTGACCCCACACTGGCTCCAAAGGGCTTGCCTGGAGCCCTACCTCTGACCTGACCTAGAGCCTGAGCACAGCAGGCAGGGAGGCTGCAGGAGGCAGCAGCGCCCCTGCCCGAACTCTCTCGTCTTCCTGCAGCCTCAGACCTTACCTTAGGTGCTGAGATTCCCTCCCTCCTTTCTGGGTTGTGGGGTATGCAGCCCCTGGCCCAAGCAAGCTGAGGCACTTGGGCACTCCCCTCACCGACAGGCCAAGGGTGTGGTCTCCTGGAGTAGCCTGGTTCCAACACGGGACCTTGCTGGGGTTATGGCAGCCGACTCGAGGCAGCGAGGCCCCCAGCCCTGGGCTCACGGACTCGGTCTTTCCTGCAGGTAAAACTTTGGCGACTCCCAGGGCCCAGCCAGGCCCTGCCCTCCGCCCCTGGGGTGGTGCTGGGCCCCGAGGAGCTCCCAGTAGAGGTGCTGCAGTTCCACCCCACCTCGGACGGTGTTCTGGTGAGCGCGTCAGGAACCATTGTGAAGGTCTGGGACGCGGCCAAGCAGCAGCCACTGACAGGTACAGGCCACCCTTCCCAGGGCAGCCCCGCTCTGGACAGCACTTTGTTTCTTTGTTGGCATGTTTAGTAACATAAATTTAAAAGCAGGTGTCAAAGTTTCGCACTTAAATAGTATAAGAGTCTTCAGATTCTCTGGGGCTGTAGTAAATACCCCATCTCTTTCCACTCTCCATAGCTATCACTTTCATCCTCGTAGCTGTTGTTTTTTTCCCATTTAAAAAAATAACTTATTCAACAGTCACTGTGGTTCACACCTGTAATGCTAGCACTTTGGGAGGCCCGGATAGGAGGATATCATGAGCTCAAGATTTTGAGACAGACTGGGCAAGTAGTGAGACCCAATCTCTATAAAAAATTAAAAAATTAGCCAGGCGTGATGGCATGTGCCTATAGTCTCAGCTACTCGGGAGGCTGAGGTGGGAGGATTACTTGAATCCAGGAGGTGAAAGCTGCAGTGAGCTATGATCACACCACTGCCCTCTAGCCTGGGTGACACAACAAGATGCTCTCTCAAAAAATAATAATAGCCGGGTGCAATGGCTCACACCTGTGATCTCAGCACTTTGGGAGGCCAAAGTGGGCGGATCACTTGAGGTCAGGAGTTCAAGACCAGCCTGGCCAACAATGATGAAACCCCATCTCTGCTAAAAATACAAAATTAGCCAGGCATGGTGGTGTGCGCCTATAGTCCCAGCTACTTGGGAGGCTGAGATAGGAGAATCACTTAAACCTGGGATGTGGAGGTTGCACTGAGTTCAGAGTGCTCCACTGCACTCCAGCCTGGGTGACAGAGTGAGACTGTGTCTCAAAAACAAACAAACAAAAAATAACTTTCGGCTGGGTGCAGTGACTCACACCTGTAATCCTAGCACTTTGAAAGACCAGGGTGGGTGGATCACCTGAGATCAGGAGTTCAAGACCAGCCTGGCCCACATGGTGAAACCCCATCTCTACTAAATATGCAAAAATTTAGCCGGATGTGGTGGCAGTTTCCTGTAATCCCAACTACTTGGAAGACTGAAGCAGGAGAATCACTTGAACCTGGGAAGCGGGGGTTGCAATGAGCCCAGATCGCGCCATTGCACTCCAGCCTGGGCAACAACAGCAAAATTCCATCTCAAAATAATAATAATATAATAACGTTTTTTAACACAAAAATCAATTTTCTATATTCTAGTTATGAACCATTAGAATTGAAATAACAAAAAATATTAAATACTTAAGGAAAAACTTGACAAAAGATGTTAAACACATGTACACTAAAAACTACAAATTTTTGACAAATTAATTACATAAAAATTCATGGAATAGACTACATTCACTGTCTCAGTTATGTCTACTAGCTGACATGTTAAGATGACAAATTTCTACATAATAACGTAAAAAGATACAACATGTAACCCCATCAAAAGCTCACCAGTCTTTTTTGTTAACACAGGTTTTTTCCAAATATTACATATTTATGATGTATTGAAATATATTAATCCCTGAATTAACAGAATAAACCTAAGGAGGATAATATGGAACTAAGTTAATATGGATTCTGAGCGAAGTAAAGAATAGTAGCTGACTGCAATAGAGGGTACTCTGTCCAGTGGGAACAGGAGAACAGATGAATAACAACTTTCTTACACTTTTATTTTGATTTTTTTGACATGGAGTCTTGCTATGTTGCCTACACTAGCTGGCCTTGAACTCCTGAGCTCAAACAGTACTCCTGCCTCAGCCTCTCAAAGTGCTGATACTACAGACGTGACCCACACTGCTATTATTATTACTATTATTTATTTTTGAGACGGGTTCCACTGTGTTAGCCAGGATGGTCTTGATCTCCTGACCTTGTGATCCACCTGCCTTGGCCTCCCAAAGTGTTGGGATAACAAGTGTGAGCCACTGCACCCAGCCTTTATTATTATTATTTTTTTGGGTGGAGTCTTGCACTCTTGCCCAGTCTGGAGTGCAACGGCACAATCTTGGCTCACTGCAGCCTCTGCCTCCTGGGTTCAGGCAATTCTCCTTCCTCAGCCTCCTGAATAGCTGGGATTACAGGCGCCCACCACCACGCAGAACTAATTTTTTGTATTTTTAGTAGTGATGGGGTTTCACTATGTTGGCCAGGCTAGTCTCGAACTCCTGACCTCATGATCCAGCCACCTCAGCTTCCCAAAGTGCTGGGATTACAGGCGCACTTTTATAATCCCAGCCACTGTGCCTGGACTATTATTTTTTAAATTATTATTATTATTATTATTAGACAGCGTCTCATTCTGTCATCCAGGCTGGAGTGCAGTGGCATGATCTCAGCTCCCTGCAACCTCTGCCTCCTAGATTCAAATGATTCTCATGCCTCAGCCTCCAGAGTAACTGGGACTATATGCACATGCTGCCATGCCAAGCTAATTTTTTTGCGGGGGGCGTATTTTAGTCGAAACGTGGTTTCACCATGTTGGCTAGGCTGATCTCAAATTCCTGAGCTCAGGCAATCCACCTACCTTGGCCTCTCAAAGTGCTGGGATTATAGGCGTGAGCCACTGCACCCGGCCTTCTTGTTTTTTCCCCCCAGAAATGAGATCTGACTGTGTTACCCAGGCTGATCTCAAATCCCCAGCCTCAAGCAGTCCACCTGCCTTGGCCTCCCAAAGTGCTGGGATTACAGGCATGAGCCACCATGCCTAGCCCCCACACTGTTATTTCTTGAAATTGTTTTTTTTTTTTTTTTTTTTTTTGAGACGGAGTTTCGCTCTTGTTACCCAGGCTGGAGTGCAATGGCACGATCTTGGCTCACCGCAACCTCCGCCTCCTGGGTTCAGGCAATTCTCCTGCCTCAGCCTCCTGAGTAGCTAGGATTACAGGCACACGCCACCATGCCCAGCTGAATTTTTGTATTTTTAGTAGAGACGGGGTTTCACCATGTTGACCAGGATGGTCTCGATCTCTTGACCTCGTGATCCACCTGCCTCGGCCTCCCAAAGTGCTGGGATTACAGGCGTGAGCCACGGCGCCCTGCTTGAAATTGTTTTTGGTTTTGAAAACAAACCGTTGGCCGGGTGCGGTGGCTCATGCCTATAATCGCAGCACTTTGGGAGGCCAAGGCAGGTGGATCATGAGGTCAAAAGATTGAGACCAGCCTGGCCAACATGGTGAAACTCTGTCTCTACTATCTCAGCACTTTGGGAGGCTGAAGTGGGCGGATCACCTGAGATCAGGAGTTTGAGACCAGCCTGGCCAACATGGCGAAACGCCGTCTCTACTAAAAATACAAAAATTAGTCAGGCATGGTGGCAGGCGCCTCTAATCGCAGCTACTCCGGAGGCTGAGGCTGAAGAATGGCTTGAACCTGAGACGGGGAGTTTGCAGTGAGCCTAGATCGAGCCACTGCACTCCAGCCTGGGTGACAGAGTGAGACTGTGTCTCAAAAAAAAAAATTTATTGTCTCATAGTCCTGGAGTCCAGAAGTCTGAGGTCAAGGTGCTGGCAGGGTTGGCTCCCCTGGAGGCTGGGAGGAAGTGTCTATTCATGCCTGTCCCAGCCTCTGTAGCCTCAGCGTTCCTTGGCTTGTTCACGGCCGCCTTCTCACTGAGTCTTCATGTTGTCTTCCCTCTGTACACATCTGTCTCTTTGTTCAAATTTCCCTTTTTTTTTTTTTTGAGACGGAGTTTTGCTCTTGTTACCCAGGCTGGAGTGCAGTGGCGCGATCTCGGCTCACCACAACCTCCGCCTCCTTGGTTCAGGCAATTCTCCTGCCTCAACCTCCTGAGTAGCTGGGATTACAGGCACGTGCCACCATGCCCAGCTAATTTTTTTTGTATTTTTAGTAGAGACGGGGTTTCACCATGTTGACCAGCATGGTCTCGATCTCTTGACCGCTTGAGCCACCGCGCCCGGCCAAATTTCCCCTTTTCATAAGGACACCAGCCATGTTGAATTAAGGTCCATTCTACTGACTTCAGCTTAACTAGATCATCTGCAAAGATTCTATTGTCAGAGAAGGTCACCTTCATTAAGTAGTGGGGCTTAGGTCAGGAGCGGTGGCTTACGCCTGTAATCCCAGCACTTTGGGAGGCTGAGGTGGGCAGATCACTTGGGGTTGGGAGTTTGAGACCAGCCTGGCCAACATGGTGAAATGTGTCTCTACTAAAAATACAAAAATTAGCCAGGCATGGTGGCAGGCACCTATAATCCCAGCTACTTGGGAGGCTGAGGAGGAGAATTGCTGAAACCCCGGGAGGCAGAGATTGCAGTGAGCTGAGATCACACAAGTACACTCCAGCCTGGGTAACAGAGTGAGACTCCAAAAAGTAGTGGGGGTTAGGATTTCACCATCTTTTTAGAGGAGTACAATTCAACCTGGAACAGGAGGAGTTGCAGAGGATGTAGAGACATATTTTAAGACCTCACACTAGTGGGGGAGAGTATAGATGGCAGGAGCAGAGGTTTAGGGCGAGAATGACCCTGTGGAGTGTGGCCTGTGTTGGAAGTGAGCCTGGGAGGGATGAGAGAGACAGCTGGGGAGCAGGGAGCCTCAGAAGGTAGTTGAGTGATGTATAGCTGCACAGAGGTGGGGTGAAGGAAGCAGCCCGTGGTGCAGGGGAAGCCTGTGTGGGAGGAGCTGCTGCCCCTGCCCCCTTGGTTGATGGGGACCCTCGTAGCTGCTGCCTTTGCTGTGGGAGTTGCCCCCAGCAGGGCCCGCCCCACCCACTTCCCTGGTGCCCTCACTGCCCAGGGCCTGACCTTTGCTGCTTCTTTGCAGAGCTGGCAGCCCATGGGGATCTGGTGCAGAGCGCCATCTGGAGCCGGGACGGAGCCCTCGTGGGCACGGCCTGCAAGGTGAGCAGGTGGGCGGGGAGCTTCTATGGGGCTCTGTGCAGGTCTCCTGGGCTGGGACCCCTGGGCTGGGCCTTCCAGGCTTGCTGTTGAGGGGACAGCAGAGCACTGAGGTCAGGATGGGCATCTGTGTGCCCCGCTCCCCAGCTGCTCCTCACACCCTCACTCACCTGCATCTGGAAGCCCCCACCCCACCTGGGCCCCTGTCAGAGCCCATCCTGGTCCCTGGTTTGCACCTTAACGTCCCCACTCTCAGCCAGCCTCCCCTGGCCACCTGTCTGTTCTATCTGAACCGCCAGCCTTTCCATGAGACTCTAGTTAAGTGGTGTCTGCACACAGGTGCTGGGCCTGGTCCCAGCTAGGGAGGCAATTTCCATCAAAGACAGTTACAGACAAGAGGACCTGTTACCCGGGCCCTGCAAGAGGGACGTGGTGCTTTGAGCTGGTTGGACAGGCCAGGGACATGTGGCCGGTGGTGAGACACCTTTGGGAGGAGGAAGCCAAATGTTGGAGAAGGGTTGAGTGAGAGGCTTGGCGGTCCTGAGGCAGGAGGAGAGGCCCGTCACTGGGACTGGGACGCACTGTGGCAGGGAGGGGGTGCTAGATAGAGGGGCACCTGGTATGAATGTTCTTAGCAGAGCTGCTCCGGGCTGGCTGCAGCCTTGTTGAGCTGCCGGTGGCACCTAGAGGTGTCAGTGGAGTCTGGGCCTAGCGTGGCTCTGAGTAGAGTCAGGGCTGCAGGTGAAAAGGTCGAGTTTGTTCGATTTGCTGACCGTGTAGTGCTGCCCCAGGAGGGGATGAGAAGAGCCTCCTAAGGGGAGGTGGGAGGAGGAAAGCCAGGACCTGGCTGGGGCCCGAGACCAGGGCCAGAGGACTTCCCTAGGGAGGTGGCCCTGGGCACTATGAATGGTCTCTGAAGACTTGTCGGGGTCACTGGGGACAAGGGCACCCATCAGGGCCCTTCTGGAGGTGTGCTGGGCCTGAAGACACGTGAAGACAGGCTGAGAGGCATGGGAATGGAGCCGGACAGAAGCTGGCAGGGCGGGAGGTAGACCAGACCTGAGTGTCCCACCCCAGGGCTCTGCATACTTGGACAGACCCTAGTCCAGCTTTCTCTTCTGTACTCTCCTTTTGTGGAAGCTGCCTCTCCCAGTCTTGATCCATTTTTCTTTTGCGGTATTCATTGAGTGGAGGATCCCAGACACTGGCCTGAGCTTTGGGCATCAGTAAGGCCTCCAGGGTAGCCTCTGCTGGAGGAGATCTGTTATGTGTGGTCCAGCCTAACCCTGCTGGGGATGGCTTCCCAGGCAGAGTGAGCTTGAGGCCAGTCCTTGAGGGATGAGCCCTGGCTGAGAAGGAGGGGACAGGCGTCCCAGGCAGAGGGGATGGCCTGGGCAGTCTCAGCAGGACTCAGGGATGGCTGCCTTGGGATGGTGGCAAACTCTCTCTACCCTTCTGTTACTGGTGTGGTGGTCCAGGCCCCCCTCCTGGGAGTCCAAGCCCCATTTACCATCACAATTGTACAGGGAAGGACAGTGAGCAGCTCTGTGGGTCACCAGCTTGGCCACTCTTCTTGCTTGCTGATATCTTGCCAGGAAGAGTCAGGAGTCATAGCACAGAGGAGCTCATGCTGCTTCGCCACTAGACAAGTTCCCCCCACTAGACCCAGAGCTTCAAGTTGCAGAGACGAGAAGCACACATTTCCCAAGTGGGTTGTGGGAGTGATGTTTAGTAGAACGACTCCCTCTACTTCCCCTGGTTCCTGGACCTAGAAATTCCACCTGTGGGGATGCAGCATCGCCTCCAAGCTGCATCTGTCAGCACGGGCTAGGGCCAATAGGTGCTTCAGCCTCGGGTCTGCTGCCCCCTTCTTTTGCTGTAAAAGGGGTACATCCTGGTGGGGGCATTCTATACCAGAAACCCTGGCAGTATGGAGCCGGGAGTGGGGGGCAGCCTTTGACTATAGGGCAGCTGGTGATGCCTGTGGGTCTGCAGAGGGCAAGGGCTTGTTCTGAGCTGTGGCTGGCGTGATGGATGGGCCCACCCCACAGCCGGAGGGAGCCTGACCCCCTCTTTGCAGTGGCTGGGCACATGATTCTCGGTTTATGCACTGGAGCTGCTCATGCCATGGGCTGCCTGATGGTGATGGGGATGCGGGCCTGGTTATGGGGCTTCCCACCAGAATGTGCCCCCATCCCAACTCCATCTCCCTTCTGGCAGGGAAACCTCCCTGCTTCCGGTTCCCACTCCTGTCCCACCGCTGTGTGGATGGAGCAGGTCTGCCTCCCAGGACCACTGAAGGTGGCTCCTGCTCCCTCCCAGTTCTTCCCACTGGGTAAAGGTGTCTCCAGGGCTGGGAGAGAAGGGGCAGGTGGCCGCTAGGGGGCGCACCCTCCTCACAGATGACCCAGCCCGGCCTGCTGTGCTCCTGCTCCCTGCTTGGTCGAGCCTGGTAAGCCAGGGAGGACGTGGTCTCTGCAGCCCAGTTCCTCCCCGCTGCGCCAGAGTGGCCTCAGTGTGCACTCTGAACCCTGGTTTGGACCCCGTGTTAAGATCCTGCACCTGCCGGGCGCGGTGGCTCAAGCCTGTAATCCCAGCACTTTGGGAGGCCGAGGCGGGTGGATCACGAGGTCAAGAGATCGAGACCATCCTGGTCAACGCGGTGAAACCCCGTCTCTACTAAAACTACAAAAAATTAGCTGGGCATGGTGGCGCGTGCCTGTAATCCCAGCTGCTCAGGAGGCTGAGGCAGGAGAATTGCCTGAACCAAGGAGGCGGAGGTTGCGGTGAGCCGAGATTGCGCCATTGCACTCCAGCCTGGGTAACAAGAGCGAAACTCCGACTCAAAAAAAAAAAAAAAAAGATCCTGCACCTGGTGGTCCAGCTGCCCACATGGAGTGTGCGTTGTGTGTTCTACCCTTAGCCCCAGTCCCCAACCCTGCCCAAGGGCGGTGCTGCCTCATCCTCACCATTCACAGGGCTGGGCGGGTGGCCAGGCTCATGCCTGTAATCCCAGCACTTTTGGAGGCCGACATGGGAGGATCATTTCAGCCCAGGAGTTCAAGACCAGCCTGGACAACATGGTGAAATCCCATCTCTGCAAATAAAAAAGAAAAAAAGAAAAAGAAAAATATAGCCAGGCATGGTGGCACGCGTTTGTGGTCCCAGATACTTGAAGGCTGAGGCAGGAGGATTGCTTAAGCCCAGGGGTTCGAGGCTGCAGTGAGCTCAGATTGGATCACTGGACTCTAGCCTGGGCAACAGAGTAAGTCCCTATCTCAAAAAAAAAAAGAAAAAAGCCCAGCATGGTGGCTCACGCCTGTAATCCCAGCACTTTGGGAGGCTGAGGCAGGCAGATCACGAGGTCAGGAGATTGACATCATCCTGGTTTACACGGTGAAACCCAGTCTCTACTAAAAATAAAATACAAAATATTAGTTGGGCGTGGTGGCGGGCACCTGTAATCCTAGCTACTCCAGAGGCTGAGACAGGACAATGGCTTGAACCCGGGAGGCGGAGGTTGTGGTGAGCCAAGATCGCGCCACTGCACTCCAGCCTGTGTGACAGAGTGAGACTCTGTCTCAAAAAAAAAAAAAAAAAAAAAAAACAAAAATGGGGGCTTGGGGGCTTGCCCACGTCATAGTGGTCAGTGGTGGTGTTGGCGTCTGGACATAGGCCTCCAGTCTGCAACTCTGTGGGGCAGGAGCAGCCCTGCCTGCCAGTTATCATGTTCTGCCCTTCATCTCCTGAGACCCTCTGTCTCTTTTTTTTTTTTTTTTGAGATAGTTTTGCTCTTTTTGCCCAGGCTGGAATGCAATGGTGCGTTCTCACTGCAGCCTCCACCTCCTGGGTTCAAGCGATTCTCCTGCCTTAGCCTCCTGAGTAGCTGGTATTATGGGCATGTGCTACCATGTCCAGCTAATTTTGTATTTTTAATAGAGACGGGGTTTCTCCGTGTTGGTCACGCTGGTCTTGAACTCCTGACCTCATAATCCATCCACCTTGGCCTCCCTAAGTGCTGGGATTGCAGGCATGAACCACTGTGCCTGGCAAGCCTCCGTCTCTTGCTGTCCCTCATGTCCTGCCTGTCTCTTGCTGTCCCATCTCTGTCCTTGATTTCTAGTTGCTCTCTGGCCTGCTCAGTCATTATCCTCTGTTCCTGTCCGTCTCTGTCCTGTCTCATCCCTCGCTGTCCTCTCTGGTCTCTGTCTTCTGTCTCTTCCTCCTCTCTGTCCCTCTTCCTCTCACTGTCTTCATCTGTCTGATCTGTCTGTCTCTCAACGGCCCTCTGAACCCGAGGCTGCGGAGTAGAGGGATGTTAACAGCCAGTCCCTGGACTATGCCTGTTACCTGCTTGGAATATAGCAGGTGCTTGATAAACTGCAGCTGGCAGGGCTTTGCCAGAAGTGGCATAAAACTGGGCCTCCGCAGAGGCAGACCAGGGAGACCTGGCTTTTGAGGCCCTCTCCAGTCAGGCCCCTGCCTCTACTAGCCATGTGTGTGCCCATAGCATCCTTGTTTCCCACCATCTGCCTTCTTATCTGGCCTGTCCTCCCCCAACGCCACATAACAACAAGCTCCTTTCTCCACCTCTTTGTTCATGCTATTCTACTTTCTTCGAATGCCTTTCCCTTCCCAGCACAAGCTCTCTTTGTCCTTCGCCGACCAGGTCTAAGTTCTTCCCTGTGTTTCCCATGACAACCTTCAGGCCCCTGAGTCCAGGACTTAGCCTCAAGCTTGGTAGTAGCGGGGAGGCTACCCATCTCCCAGGGAGGGGCTGTACACACAGCAGGAATTCACTTGGTTTTTCCCTTCATTTTGTTTTGTGTCATTTTAATTGATGGACTATTTTCTAGTCTTTAAGTTCACAGAAAAAGTTAGCAAGTAGTAGAAGGATTTTCTGTATCCTTACTTTCTTCCCCAGTGTCTATGATAAACATCTTGTATGAGTGTGGTGCATTGTTACAATTGATGAACCAATCATGGTACATTATTATTACTATTATTTGCATTGCTGGGGTGCAGTGGCACCATCTCAGCTCACTGCAATCTCCGCCTCCCCGGTTCAAGTGAGTCTCGTGCCTCAGCCTCCCATGTAGTTGGGACTAATGGCGTGCGCCACAACACCCGGCTAATTTTTGTATTTTAGTAGAAGTAGGGTTTCACCGTGTTGACCAGGCTGGTCTCGAACTCCAGACCTCAAGTGATCCAACCACCTCGGCCTCCTGAAGTGCTGGGATTATAGGCATGAGCGACCATACCCGGCCTGAGACATTATTATTAACTAAAGTGTACAGTTTGCATGAGGGTTTAGTCTATGTTGTACATTTTATGGGTTGTAACAAATGCATGACGTAATGTAATCACTATACAGAATAGTTTAACTGCTCTAAAAATCCCCTGGGTTCCATCTATCATCCCTTCCTCCCTCCTCCCAAATCACTGCCAACTGCTGATCTTTTCGTTGTCTATATACTGGACTTTTCCAGAAAGTCATACAGTTAGAATGATACAGTATGTAGTGTGTAGCCTTTTCAGATTGTCTTCTTTCACTTAGCAATGTCTTTTTGTGGGCTAATAGCTATTTTTTTTAATTGTGGTAAAAAAAAATGCAAATTATAAAATTTACCTTCTTTGTTTTTTTTAGTTTGCTGCAGCCTCAAGCTCCCAGGCTCAAGTGGTCTTCCCACCTCAGACTCCTGAGTAGCTTGGACTACAAGCACATGCCATCACACCCAGCTAATTTTTTTTATTTTTATTTTTACTATTTATTTATTTATTTATTTGAGATGGAGTTTCAGTCTGTTGCCAAGCTGGAGTACAGTGGCTCAATCTTGGTTCACTTTAATCTCTGCCTCCCAGGCTCAAGCGATTCTCCTGCCTCAGTCCCCTGAATAGCTGGAATTATAGGCGCCTGCCACCACGCCTGGCTAATTTTTGTATTTTTAGTAGAGATGGGATTTCACCGCATTGGCCAGGCTGGTCTTAAACTCCTGACCTCAGGTGATCCGCCTGCCTCGGGCTCACAGAGTGCTGGGATACAGGTATGAGCCACCGCACTCGGCCCATGTTGCTATTTTAAAAAATATATTGAACATCTTTTCTTAACGCTTTTTGGCCGTGTGTGTGTGTGTGTGTGTATTTTTTTTTTTGAGACAGAGTCTCACTCTGTTGCCAGGCGCCAGGCTGGAGTGCAGTGGCACAATCTCGACTCACTGCAACCTCTGCCTCCTGGGTTCAAGCAATTCTCCTGCCTCAGCCTCCCTAGTAGCTGGGACTGCAGGTGCATGCTACCATGTCCAGCTAATTTTTGTATTTTTAGTAGAGACGGGGTTTCACCATGTTGGCGAGGATGGTCTCAATCTCTTGACCTTGTGATCTGCCCGCCTTGGCCTCCCAAAGTTCTGGGATTACAGGCTTGAGCCACCGCACCTGGCCATATTTTTAAAATGTATATTTAAACCAGGCGTGGTGGCTCACACATATAATGCTAACACTTTGGGAGGCTGAGGCAGAAGGATTGCTTGAGGCCAGGAGTTCAAAACCAGCCTGGTCAACATAGTGAGACCTCATCTCTATAACAGAAAAATGAAAACATTAGCAGGGCCTGGTGGCATGTGCCTGTGGTCTCAGCTACTTGGGAAGCTGAGGTGGGATGATTGCTTGAGTCCAGGAGGTTGTTTTTGCAGTGAGCTGTGAATGTACCACTGCACTTTAGCTTGGGCAACAGAGCGAGACTCTGTCTCAAAGGAAAAAAAAAGGCCAGTGTGGTGGCTCATGCCTGTAATCCCAGCACTTCTTTGGGAGGCCAAGGCAGACAGATCACCTGAGATCAGGAATTCAAGACCAGCCTACCCAACATGACAAAACCTCAACTCTACTAAAAATGCAAAACATTAGCCAGGCTTGGTGGTGGGCTTCTGTAATCCCAGTTACTCAGAAGGCTAAGGCAGGAGAATCTCTTGAACCCGGGAGGTGGAGGTTGCAGTGAGCTGTGACTGCACCACTGCACTCCAGCCTGGGTGACAGAGAGAAACTCTGTCTCAAAAAAGAAAAAAAAAAAGCCTGGCACAATGAGTGGCTCACACCTGTAATCCTAGCAGTTTGGGAGGCCAAAGCAGGTGGAGCATGAGGTTAGGAGTTCAAGACCTCAGCCAACATGGTGAAAGCCCCACCTCTACTAAAAATAAAAAAAAAAATTAGCCAGACGTGGTGGTGCGAGCTTATAGTCCCAGCTACTCGGGAGACTTAGAATTGTTTGAACCACTGAGGCAGAGGTTACAGTGAACCAAGATCTCGCCAGTGCACTTCAGCCTGGGTGACAAAGTGAGACTCTCTCAAAAAAAGAAAAGAGGCCGGGCACGGTGGCTCACGCCTGTAATCCCAGCACTTTGGGAGGCCGAGGCGGGTGGATCACGAGGTCAAGAGATCGAGACCATCCTGGTCAACATGGTGAAACCCCGTCTCTACTAAAAATACAAAAATTAGCTGGG
>NW_022437039.1:1398942-1433969 GCF_009761245.1 Sapajus apella | reverse complement strand
GCTGGTCTTGAACTCCTGACCTCAGGTGATCCACCCCCCTCAGCCTCCCAAAGTGCTGGGATTACAGGCATGAGCCACTACACCTGGCCCTGCCCTGGTTCTTTATGCGTGCATTTTTGTGTGCATGCACACACATACACACACGTGTGCGTGGACATACACAGAGGTTGTTCCACAGAAAGAAGGCTCTATACAAAGCATGGGTGTTTTATTTCAGTCCTTTTTTTTTTCTGTTTTTTGTCTTTTTTCATCTTCCCTTTGGACAATCTGAATCAGTAACTGTGCTGAATGGATGGTTAGGAGGTATAACCTCATCTTCCTGGTTAGGTGCTAAACTCCGTGAGTGCAGAAATGAGGTCACTGTATGAGCCCTGCATGCCAGGACTAGCATGGGGCTGAGCATGTATGTGGTGCTCACAGCTTAGAGTTTGGTTCTGGACCTCTGTTTGTCTGTCTTTGAAGGGTCATGGTGGTGATAGCACCACCTCATAGGGTTGTTGGATGACGAGGAGGGGTTAGGTGTCTGGTATGCCTGATGTGCAGTAGGTCTCAGGAAGGTGAACACTCACTGAGCTTGCTTTTCTAGGGGACTGGGTGTGCTTGCCGCTGTGCTGAGAGGGAGCAGTGGGGCTGAGGAAGGATGCCCTGGTATAATGCCAGCCCTGTGTACTGGGGATGGTCTGCTCAGAGCTGGGGTGTGGGGACAGGCTGACCCCAGGGAACCTTCAGCCCCTGGTGTGAGATGTCAGCCTTGTGTGCTGAGGATGGGGTGCTCAGGGCTGGGGATTGGGGGTTGGGGGTTGGGCTGGCCCCCAGGAGCCCTCCGGCCCTAATTGTAAGTCATTTTTTCCTCTCTCCTTTTCCAGGACAAGCAACTGCGGATCTTTGACCCCAGAGCAAAGCCGCAGGCCTCTCAGGTGAGTTGTGTGGGCAGCTGGGTTGGGTTGAGACCTCTGCTCGGGCTGAGGACCCAGTGGTTCTAGCAGGTAGAGGCAGGGGCAGGCCTGGGCTCCTAGCAGACATGTTTCGCAGCACCAGGGGTCCCAAGGAGGTGTGCCGTCACTGCTGGGAGTTCTTCCTGGGAAGTGTGTTCTGGGTCCTGGGAGGGCCTGGTTTTGATCACAGGGTGGGCAGAGCTAAGCTGCTCCCAGGCTCTTGGTCGAGGCCATCCTGTGGTTTCAGGCAGTGATCTGAGATTCCCACTTCCTTCCCTCCTTTGAGACCCTCACCCTGGCATGGTCAGCAGAGACCAGCCTCAGAGGAACCAAAAAGAAACAGCCCCTGCCCTCTGCAGGGAGACCCTGGGTGGGACCTGCCAAATGTGCAAGGCCTGAGTGTGTTTTGGTTTGTGTCTGTGCATGTAGTGTATGTGGCCATTTCAGTTCTGAGTAGGGAAGCTGGGACCTAGTTCACGCCTGGGCATTCAGTCTAGGGCGCTGTTCATTTGACCTACAGAGACCTTGTAGGCAGGAGCAACTACCCTGGGACAGAATACCCTGTGCCTGGCTCCATGAATATTTCCTGTGCTAGGCAAGGCCCTGTCCTGGGTTGGTTGTTGGGGGCTCTCTTGCTGGGCTGGTTTAATGCTTCCCTGAGCAACTGGCTGGGGAGTGGAGGCCTGAGTAATACCAAGAGGGCAGGCACAGACAGCCTGGAGGCAGACGGGCTCATCCCCAGAGTCTGCGTGCGGGGTGCTGGGAGATACAGGCCCGTGGTCATCTGGGCTGTGGGAGGCCATTAGAGAGTTTTAAGCAGGAAGTTTGATGAGTGGATTTACATTTCTAAAAAGAACTTTCTAGAAGCTGAGGAGGCTTCTTTCCTGAGGAAGGTAAAATTTAGGGCCTGTCAGCTCAGGGGAGGAGCTCCTCAGCAAAGACCTAGGCCCATCACAGACACCACCTTCCCATTTCTAGGACTTTTTCGCCACCCAGGGTCAAGGGCAAACCACCAGCCCAAACCAAACTAGCGGTAGCCCAGAGCTCTGGAGCCCACTACACAAGCATACTCAGGAGAGAAACCCAGTCACATCAAAGATTGCAGCTTTTTAGCACAAATGGTCCAGTCAATTCCATTTCTGTCCAGCTGAGAGGACGCCTGTTTAACCAGTGGAACTAGTGGGCTCACCCGCTTTGGCCATACTCTGGTCATACTTGCTGGCGAGGCTGGCTGACCTCTTCGTCATGTGGGACCTGGGCCTGGTAGGTGGTGGGTATCTGTGTCTCAAGGCAGTGTGGGTGTGGGCGGTCTCCTCCGTTTGTAGTTTTCTTTGACCTCCAAGGGTTTGCCCGGAAAGCAAGACCCAGGCTCAGCTTGAAGGTGCCACGAAGGCTCCCCGTGCCCCCCTGCACTTTCTCAGGTTGCACTCTCCTCCCCAGAGCCCAGGGCACTGCCAGGGCACCCATGCTGCTACCTGACCTATTGGGCACAGCTCTGAGCCAGCGTCCTGGGCCCACGAGATTCTTCCTCTTCTCCCCTCCTCTGCCCCCTCTCTTCAGCCTTCCTCCTCTCTCCTCTTCCAGCAGGGCTGGTGGGGGTGACTGATGTAGAGTTGGGGATAGAATGGCTGCTGTCCAAGGGGCTCCCAGTTCCTTGAAGAGAGAGGAGGGGATCTCGTTCTGGAGAGTAGGGCTTTGGGGCAAGGAGACCTGGGAAGAGCGTGGGTGGCTCCCACCCCTTCCAGCTGCTGGCTGGGGCCTGTGCTTGGGCCCTGGTGCGGGGGCAGCAGGCCTGGAATGCCGCTCTCCGTGTGGCCCTGCCCCCCACTTCCGCCCAGGGCATCTGGCCCACACCTGGCTTCTATTAGGAAAACCACTGCTGGCAGCCAGGGCCGGTGTGAGCCAAGGGGCCGGGCCAGCTTGAGGGAGAGGCCTTCTGGGACCGCCTTCTCCAGCTATCTTCCTTCCTGACTAGTGGGCTGTAGCTGGGGATCAGGGAACAGGGCTGCCTGCCCTCCATCCAACCTGTGTCTTCTGTGGGTCCCACCCCACCTGAGCCCCAGTGCTGTCCCAGAGCCTGGAGTGGGCCAGGGAGTCCTCCTCCACTGCCTTGTTGGAGCCAGCCTCAGGCGTGAGCTTGGAGCAGGGGACCCTGGGGTGGCTCCTCCTGCTCATGCCCCTGCATGATTCTTAGATAGCACATGTGACCATTTGTTACATGCCAGGCACTTGGCACATTCGACTTCCTTGGATGTGTAGACCCCGAAGGTTGGATGGTTCTGTGGCTTCTCCAGGGTCCCACCTCAGGGTGGCAGAGGCAGGCTCGCCCATCTGATTGCAGAACCCCCAAGCCCCCTTCAGCCCTTTCCCTGCACCACTGCCCTAGCTGGGGCTGGGTGAGCCCCTGAAGCCCAGGCTGTTCCAGGGAAGTGGCAGCTCCAAATGAATGTCACGGCCTCAGGATCCTTCTCTGAGCAGAAGGGGGCCCTGGGTGCGTCACACAGGCCTGTGGAGGGTGGTGAGCCTCAGAGTAGGGAGGAGGGTGAGTGGAGGAATCTTATATTGAAGCAGGTCCCCTCACCCCAGCAAGGAGCCAGGCTGCTCCGGGAGCCGCCCTGCCCTGCACAGGAAACATTGCCATGGAGATGAAAGGGTGGGCATACGCCTCCCCTCCTACACCCCCGGCTGCCACTGCCCTGCCACAGACCCTCTTGTTCTCAGAGCCAGGTGGTGGGAGCCCTCTTGGGGTTGCAGGGTAATAGGATGCCTGGGTCCCGGCTGCAGCCCCTGCTCTTGCCCCCTCCCCAGGAGAATGAGGAGCTGGGTAGAGGACTGTTCTCTGAGGCCTACTGAGGCCAGCACATGGGTCTCGCTCTGTAGCCCAGGCAGGAGCGCAGTGGCGCCACCGTGGCTCACTGCAGCTTTGACCTCCTAGGTTCGAGCAATCCTCCTGCCTCAGCCTCCCTAGTAGCTGGGACTACAGGCACGTGCCACCACACCAAGCTACTTTGTGGTTTTTTTTTGGGAGGGGGGAAGTTATTTATTTTTTTTGAGATGGAATCTCACTCTGTCTCCCAGGCTGTAGTGGAGTGGCGCAATCTCAGCTCACTGCAACCTCTGCATCCCAAGTTCAGGCAGTTCTCCTGCCTCAGCCTCCTGAGTAGCTGGGATTACAGGCACCTGCCACCACACCCAGCTAATTTTTGTATTTTTATCAGAGACAGGGTTTCACCATATTGGCCAGATTGGTTTCAAACTCCTGACCTCAAGTGATCCCCCACCTCTGCCTCCCAAAGTGCTGGGATTATAGGCGTGAGCCACCATGCCTGGCCTAGTTTTTGTTTTTTTAAGAGAGAAGTTCTCGGTTTGTGGCCCAGGCTGCTCTGGAACTCCTGTGCTCAAGCAGTCTTCGCACCTCAGCCTCCCAAAGTGTTGAGATTACGGCAGGCGTAATTAGGCCCAATCTACCTCCCATTTTTGATACTGGTGATCACGATGTTGATCAGAGGTTATAGGGTAAGGGGTGGTCACTGACCCCCTTCCTCACTTCGGGGGCTTCCTGTGGTCTCTGGGCAAACTGAGCTGGGTGTATCCACAATGCAGAGTGACTGGGTACAGCCAAATCTCTTGTCGGGAGCTCTGAAGGCTAGGTTGAACCCTCCAGGGAGCAGGAGCTGGCCCAGGGTGTTTGCTGGAAACCAGAGTTTGTCTGGGGCAGCTGTGATCCTGGGCGGCCCCTCCTCCCTTCCCTGCTGCCTCCTGTGCAAGGCTTATCACTGCTCTGAGTCTCACGTTCCTCTTGTACAGGTGGAGGAGACAGCGGGGCCCGAGCCCCAGTGGGTGGGAGCCTCAGGTAGCCCACAGCTGTGTTGTTGGGACAGTTAGCACCATAGCTTCCTCCCTCTGTGCCTCTGGCTTCCCACATGTGAATTAGGAAGGTGGGACATACAGGCCAAGTGTGTCCCATCCCTAGGCTTAGCCTGTGTCGCTAAGTGAAAAGTGCTCAGTGGCAGCCCTGGCTGGGGGCCCTGCAGGCTTGGCCCAGCCTCCGCCTCCCTCGTCCACAGCTGCTGGCTGAGCGGGCCTCCCTGCTTCCAGTTCCCAGCTCTTTGCAGATTCCAGTTCCCATACCTGGCTCATGCCTGCCGACCCTCACAGCCTAGCAGGAATGCTACCTGACACTGCCTTCCCTCACTTATACCCTCATAGTATCCCACTATCATCCTGTGAGACATGCACACGTGAAACTTGCCAGACACAATCCTGAGTCCTCTACATGCATTCCCTCTTAGTCCTTGCAGCCATCTTCAAAAGTAGGTCCTTCGGTACCATAGGAAAGGTTAAAAAAAAAAAGTAGGTTCTGTTACAGTGCTTTTTACAGACACGGAAACTGAGGCACAGAGCTGGTGAGGAACCCACTGTCGGAGGTAGCTGAGGTGGCCGGACTGGGCCTCTCCAGGGTCCAACTCCAGAGCTTGCTCCCTTGATGCCTTGCGGCTTCTCCACGGCACTTACAGTCATGGGGAATGACACATAGATTTCTGTTTGGCCCACATCTGCCTCCCCAATGTGTTTATTCCACTGGCATGGGGACCTTTTCCATTTTGTTCACCATGTCGCCTCTAACAGTGTAGCTCAAATATTTGTGTGACAAGAGAATAGATGAGTGAGGGGCACTGCTTCCCTGCCCACCTGCTTACCAGCACCTGCCCTCTATCTGAGAACTGTGTTTCTTTTTTTTTTTTTTTTTTTTTGAGGCGGAGTTTCACTCATGTTACCCAGGCTGGAGTGCAATGGTGCAATCTCGGCTCACCGCAACCTCCGCCTCCTGGGTTCAGGCAATTCTCCTGCCTCAGCCTCCTGAGTAGCTGGGATTACAGGCACGCACCACCATGCCCAGCTAATTTTTTGTATTTTTAGTAGAGACGGGGTTTCACCATGTTGACCAGGATGGTCTCGATCTCTTGACCTCGTGATCTACCTGCCTCGGCCTCCCAAAGTGCTGGGATTACAGGCTTGAGCCACCGCGCCCGGCAACTGTGTGTTTCTTGAATGAATGAATGACTTATGGACAAGCTGGGAGCCACCTGGTGGGCTGTACACACAGGGATATTTGCACACCAAACACCAGCAAGAGGGCAGGAGCCTGAATGACACTGTGATCCTCTCCGGGGTGCTGGGGGCAGGGCTGGCCAATGGCCCAACCCTTGTCCTGACCCGATATCCCCTCTTACGTGGAGAGAGGGTGGTGGGGCCTTGATTCTCAGGCTACAGTCCCAACTTCCTGTGCCGGCCGAGGCCTGGTGGGAAGGGAACAGTGAGAAAAGCCCCTCAAAGGACGGGACCTGGAGCCGTTTCTGATGGTCTCCCACGCTGGGGTCAGCCACCACGGGCTGGGGAGGGGGCCCTGGGCCAGCTCCTCACAGGCTGCTTCCCTCCCTCATTCATTCCCAAGGAGATCGTGGGAAGCTTGGAGGAAGCTGGCCATGGTTTGGGGTGAGCTATTTTTGGTAACAGGGTCCTTCGTCTCAGGCTCCAGGGGCCTGGGTGACTGGGAGGAGCTGTTTGCATTTCCTCTGGCCCCTTCGGCTCCCCCTGCCAGGGCCCAGGAGGACAGGGTCCCACCTACCATGTGAGCTTCCCTCTCCTGGGGGCTGGGGGTGTGGTGGGGGGCCAGGAACCTTTTTCCTGACAGCTCCAGCTCCTCGGGAGGGCAGGAAAGGCACTGTTCGGCACTTTCTGGACATTGCCCAGAGGTGGGTTCCAGGCCCTGCCTCCTGCCTGGGGCGGCTTCAGTGATCCTTGAAATCCTCCGATTTACACGGTGCTTTGCCACAGGCCCTGCCCTTCCGCATGGCCACAGCCCTGGGAAGTGGGTGGCATAGCACTGTGAGCCCCTTACACAAGCAAGAAAAATGAGGCTTTGAGAGAGTGTGGCGTTCCCAGGGTCACACAGCTCATGGTCACGAGAAAGTGCCAGTGCCTTTAGCCCCGGCACAGTGGGGAAGGGGTCTGGAGTTGGGGAGCAAGGCAGCCCTCTCCTCAGGAGGAGGGACCCTGAGCCCTTGTCCGGTGGCCAGGTCACCCTCTGGGTGCAGAGCTGCTCTCAGCTGGGGTGGAGGCAGGGCAGATCCCTGGGGTGCTTAGGAGACTACCCTAGGTCCCAGTGGGGACATGGAGAAGGACCTGGACCTTCCCACCCTCTGTGAGGCGTTCAGGCAGGTGGGCAGCAGAAGTTCCCCAGCTCGGGCCCACTCTAGGGGGCCCCGCCCACCAGTAGCAGCCCTGCTGGCTCAGGTCCACCCCTTGCCTCTTGCAGAGCACAGAGGCCCACGAGAACAGCAGGGACAGCCGGCTGGCATGGATGGGTACCCAGGAGCACCTTGTGTCCACTGGATTCAACCAGGTAGGGGGTTCCTCCTGGAGGAGCAGGGCACAGCCAGGTGGGGACGTGTCCAGCCCTTTGGGCGGGGATGAAGCCATTGGGAGGCAGGGGACAGAGGGTCAGTTCCAGGCCTGTCCATATACGGCCTGGCTGTGCGGCTGCGTCTCAGAGCCTCAGGGGACTGACGGCTGCTGAAAACTGGCAGATTCCATTTGCAATAGCTCAGTCTGACCCCAGGAGCCATGGTGGCCCCACAGGGACTGAGTCCATGGAGGGAACCGCCCCTGATCCTTTGTCACCTAAGGGTTCTTAAAGGGGCAGAACATGAAAACCCAAACTCTCTTTCCCTGGGGTGACTCCCACCCCACTCCAACTCCTGCTCTGGGGCAGGTGCCCCATTCCAGGCTGCACCCTCAGGCACTAGGTTTCCTGGGAGCCCCCGGGTGGGGCTGAGGGACAGGCCCCTCTGAGCCCCTCTCTTGCCCCCCCGCAGATGCGTGAGCACGAAGTGAAGCTGTGGGACACGCGGCTCTTCTCCAGCGCCCTGGCTTCCCTCACCTTGGACACCTCGCCCGGGTAGGAGCTGAGGCGCACAGGTGGGCTGGGAGGCTGAGGACCCAGGGTGCTGCTGGTGAGGGCACCTGATCCGGCCTATCCGTGAGGCAGGCTGATCTCCAGGGTGTTCTGGGGTCCCTGAGCTGGGCTGCAAGGCCTTGCAACAGACACCTGGCCCCCTACACCCAGAGATTCCAGATGTCACCAGAAGCAGGTGCTCAGGTGCCCTCTGGTCCCTGGCAGCAGAGTGGGTTCTTGGTCACCAAAGGTGTCACAGCTGGGGCTTGACACAGGTATGCTTGGCATTCAGGGAAAGGGTGTGATCTGGAAGTACGAGAATGCGCTTGATTTTTCTGTGGACGTTCTGGCAGGGCTGAGGCCCAAGGAGGATCCAGGCTATGATAGGCAGGTGGACGTGGGCAACATGGGGCAGCCTGGCCGGTTGGAGGTGGAGGTAGGCCTCAGCTTATACGGCCTACTGAAGTTTATGCGGCCTATTCCACACCAGCCACATGGCTGTCCTGTCCTGTTCTGTTCTGAGGTCTGTCCCCAGGTGGAGCTGGTGCCCAGGCAGCCTCGGGGGCTCCAAGTGCACGTCATCCTTCCATCTGCCCCCAGAACTGTGTGGAGAGAGCTTTTGGCAGTGACTGGTGGGGTCCTGGCCAGGTAGGGTCAGCTCTGTGCAGAGATGGCCTTGGCCTACTGCAGCTAAGGAGCCAGACACCATGAGGCCCAGGGCGAGGATTTATGTCAGACCACCCATAACACAGCTGGGGAAACTGAGGCCGGGGGTGGTTCAGAGACTTAGGCAGGGCCCTGGTGGAGAGGCAGGGACTCCATCCCCCTTCTGAAGCTTTAGCCGTGACTCATGAGGGCCTTGCTGGAACCTTCAAAGGCAGGGGGATCCGAGGACATCAGAGCCAGGAAAGGGCTGGTCCTTGGCAAGCTTGTTCCTTCTTCCATTGCATAACTGAAGAAACTGAGTCACAGGCAACAGTGACCTGTCCAGGCTCTGGGGGTAAGAAAGGCTGTGGGATCTTCCTGGGAGTCCCCAAAAGAGCTCCCACCTGAGTGCCAGTGAGAGTTCCTGCCAGGGGCTTCCCCAGGCCGAGAGCCTCCCAGAAGAGGGGTGGCAGTCAGGGTGACAGTGACACCCTCTCCCATCCTCTTACACCCAGGGAGGGCCTGAGAAGCTGGCAAGGCCCATTTTATAGATGAGGAAAGCAAGGCTGAGCAAGATTCAGCACCTTCCCTGAAGCCACATGGAGGGTGAGCGGCGGAGTCAGGGCCGCCCTCAGCCTCCTGCCTGCTCTGGGCACAAGGGATTCAGGGAGGAGTTGGTGGAACCTGCTCTGCCTTGGGGGAGTCAGAGCTCCCTGGCCTTCAGACTCCACATCTAGTATCTGGCCCCATGCCCCCCACCCCAGGCCCAGAGCTGCCTGGCATCTTGTCTTCTAGACCTTTCTAGGTCAGCCTTCCTTCCCTGGAGGGCCCCAAGCAGAGGCATTGGCGTGAAGGGACTGAGCACCAGTCACTTCCACCCACCACCTCCTGCCTTCCAGGCTCTGTCCCCAGATACAGGGTCCCCCCACTCCCCTGTAAGCATCTTCTGCCTGGCCCCAGTGTGGCCTCTGGAGGAGTTAACGATGCCCAGACCCCACGGTGCCACTGGCCAAGGCTAATCCTGTAATTACCACAGTTAAGAATAGCCTTGAAGGACCAGTGAGGACTGGAATTTCTTAAATCACTCCCAGATGGGTGGCTAGGCCAGAGTCCTCCTCCCTCTGCCCCCCCCAGCTCTGGCCCCTGTTCTGCCAGCCCCCACAAAGCTGGTGAATGCTAAGGATGTGTGCCAGCTCCTTGGCTGTTCTCTGAGAGGTGGCGGGTCCCCTGCACCCCCAGGTGTCCTGGAAGCCAGAGCCCCCCCACTGACTTCCTGGGGTGCTGGCGCTCCTGAATGAGTCTGAGCTGAGCATGGAGACTCTGGGGTGTCAACTGTGGGCACAACTGTTGGGCAACTGCATCCACTCCGCCACCCTCGAGTTCTGTTTTACAGATTTTCCATCTCGGCTTGGGCAGAACAGTGTGTGCCCTTATGAGAGCTAGAGGAGGACTGGGGTTATATACACACCCAACCCCTCCTCATCCTCATCCAGGGACCTCCTCTGTGGTCCCATCTATGCCCTCCCCTTGGCATTCATGGAATACCTGAGGGGAAGCCACAGTGGAAGGAGCAGGAACACTGGGAGCCAGGCCAGCCCTGCACACCAAGGTCCTGTCTCTGCTCAGGCACCTGGTCCATGGAGAGCTGCCCAGCACTTTGTGTGCCTGGCCCCGTGCTTGGCACAGGGTGGAGGTCGGGAGATAACGAGAGGACCAGCAACCTGCACCAAAGGAACAGCTCATGCTTTGGTCTTGGGGACACAGAGGTACACCTGTCTCGGGTGCCATGCTTCCGGGTGGCATTGAGTGGGGCTGAGTGTGTGAATGCCTGTGAAGGGGCTGGGTGAACTGTATCACTCTACTTACCCCCATAGAAGTAGGGTCTGCAGCTCACAGTGGCCCTAAGCCCTCCCGAGTGGTGGGCGGCCCTGTCAGTGGCTAGGGAACAGGTATTGGGGTCCTGTCTCCACTTACCGTGAGCTGTCTTCCCTCCCTGTGGCCACTCCTTTTCGATAGACGAGGTTACTGGGCATAAAACAAGAGCATGTGTTGCCCGCATGGCCCAGGGCCTGCTGCGGTCAGCACCCGGTAATGGGGGCTTGCACAACCTCAGGTCTGCCCCTGGTCCCTAGCCTAGAGTCAGGGGGCTCATCCCAGGTTGAGGCTGCATCTCAGGTTGGTCGCCCTCTGGCTGTGTTCTCCCCTTCTCCAAAGCTCTAATTTGATGGCACACTCCAGACACCGTTCCTCGGAAGGCTTCCTTTCTTTGGGTCTTGCCACCCCCCACCCCTACCCTCCATCACCATCCCACTTGGCCAGGTTTGCTTTGCAGTGAAAACATTTCTTCAGCAGCCACCGTGTTCAGCAGCGGCCTCAGGCCCACAAAGGCCCCTTTGATGAGGCAGCCACAGGCGGGGGGGAGGCAGGCCTGGCCGCAGCCACTCCCGTAATGGGACCCAGGCCTACAGGAAATCCACCTGGACTGCCCCTGCTGCCTCAGGAAGAAGGGGCCCCACCCCGGCCCACTGCCACCACCCACTGCCTGCCTTGACCCACGGCCCACCCCCTCCCTCCTCTTGCCAGAGCCCTCAGCAGCCGCTAATTGAATCCAGAGCCTGGCGTGGCTGGGCCTGACTCGGTGCTGAAATCAACACCCCCGCTGCGGGGCCTGCTCTCTGGGTCTGGCTGGGCTGACTGTGTCCCGCCAGGGGTGAGCCTGGGGGCTGGTGCCGGGGCCATGACCTGTGGGACAGTGGCATGGGGCCTGCAGGAGGCTCACTCCAGCATGTTCAGGACGTCCCTGTAGCCCAGTGGGCCCCCTTCTCTCCTTCCTACTGGGGGTAACAGGAAAAGGTGTTGTGTGTCCATCACTGTCCCCAAGCTCCCTGCACCTAGTCCAGGTCACAGCCGCACTCAGCATCCCTGCCCCCACCTCAGCATGCAGGCTTCCTGGAAAATGCTCCCATTTCTGGGCTTTTCGGAAAGCCTGGGCACATCCCTAGTGCAGGGGCTGAGGGGGCATCCCAAGGCCACCAATCGTGGCGCCATCTGCAAGCCAGCCTGGGCCATTTGGTCCTGGTCCCAACCTGTCCATGGGGTCCCTGCCTTTGATGAGACACACTTCCCCTCCCACCAAGGCCCTCACTACAGATGGGGGCAGGAGGCAAGGAGCAGGATTTCCTGCTGCACCCATGCTGGGCAGTGGGGTGGCAGGTGAGAGTTGGGGCCATGCAAATCATCTGGCTCTCCTGGGACCTTGTAGGGAAGGTCCTGGAGGCCATCTAGTCCCACGACCATCCCCATGAGGCCTGGAATGAGAGTGCCCAGGGCACTGTCCCCAGAGGAAGGCAGGCAGTGAAATACCCCTCAGACCAACCCAGGAGGGCCTCGCCTGGCCCCATGTCTGCCACGAGAGTCTCCCAGCCTCACATGGGCCAGAGCTCCCGCTGGCAGAAGATGGGGCCTGGGGAAGGTAAGGTTCACTGACCAGTCCTTGTCCGAGGCCAGAGGCAGCCTAGCTCCCACAGCAAGCCCAGGGGGTGCTGACCGAGGGCCCCGGCTCCCACAGCGAGGCCTGTCCCTTCTCCATATCCCTCCACCCATCCCTTCTACCCTGGGACTGAACCTAAGAAACACATTTCATCTTTTATTTTTTCTTACAAAAAGCCTTCATATCATTGTTTGTTTTACAAAAACCAAAGTCCTTGTCTCTGAGTTTGAAAAACATCTTCCCAGAATAAATGGGAAAGGATCTCTTATAAATATATATATATTTTTTTAAAAAAGCAAAACATGTTCCTAAAGCATCTTCCTTTCCAGTTTCTTTTGTTCCTTCGCTTCCTGGGGCCGAGGCTAGAGTTGCACAGCCCTATCACCCACCTGCTGTCCCTCTGCGCTTTCTGGGGGCTTCCTTCACTGGCCCCCAAGGTCTGCTTGGGGTAGGAGAGCCCAGCAGGGTCCAGGCCTATGTTACCAGCACACGGCAGGGCCCGCCATGCCCAGGGATTGCACGTTGCAGAGGGTGGGGCAGACGCCATTCTCATAGGCACTCGGCTCTGGGGATGTTAGGGCTCATCACTGGGCCGCAGCATCTCACAGATGATGAGACCGAGGTACAGAGAGGGCAGGGCCCAGCTGTGGTCACACAGCCCAGCCTGCACATGTCCCGGCAATTGGGACTGAGAACTTTGTGGTGTGGCAGCAGAAGGGGGCTGGCCGTCTCAGTGGCTGAGAGCCCAGCCCTGGCTGCCCTGTTTCTCCCTGGCTTAGATATAGGGCTTTGCGTGGAGGGGTGACTGGAGGCCGGGCCCTGGGAAGCCCATGAGTGGCACCTCACACTCAGGCCCGCCGGGCAGGGCTTCTCCACCACCCTCTCTTGCCTTTGGGCCTGGCTCCAAGGGGGCCTTCACCCCCTCCAGTTCCAGGGGCCCAGCCCCCAGCCCCAGTTGCCCTTTGTCCTGAGCTGCTGCTGCCACGGCCCGACCCCGACGCACACAGTAGGCTGCCCCCACCGCAGCCAGTGCGGCCAGGAGCACCGCGGCCAGGGCAGGTGCAATGAGGAGCGGCAGATTACCCTCGCGGGCCTGGGTGACTGGGGCGTGGTTGGAGTGGACGGCTGGGGGTGTGCGGGCCTCCCCACAGGCCTCCTCGCCCTCTGGCACCCGCCCAGCCCCCAAAGGCATGACACAGATGGAGTAGGTGGCGTTGGGCCGCAGCTGGGTGACTGTGTACTCAGTGAGTGAGGCGGGCAGCCGCAGTGTCACCAGCCGCTTGTCAGGGCCCGACAGGTTGCGATAGGTGAGGCGGAGGCTTCGGAGCTGCACGGAGCTTCCCTGCAGGTAGCGCTGCAGCCCCACACGCAGGGAGGTGGGGCTTACCGGCTCGATGCCCAGGGACAGGGGCTGCGGTGGCTTCGATGTGGCTGGTGTAGGACTGGGCCACGTTCCCTCCCCCGTCTGGCTCTCACAGTACAGGCCTGTGAAGCCCTCGGGGCACAGGCACGCCAGGTGGTGCCGTGCCCCTAGATGGCATGTGCCCCCATTGAGGCAGGTGGACGGTGGGCAGTCCTGGGGCTGGGGGACAGGCCCTGCAGTTGGTGGGGCACTGGAGGGTGCACTGGGGGCCTCAGTGGCCGGCTCTGTGGCACTAAGCCACGTAGGAGCCAAGCTAGAAGACAAGGGTGTGGGATCCCGTACCATGGGCCTCGTGGTGGGCATTGTGGCCGTGGTGGTTGTGGCTGGGCAGCCGAAGTCAGTGTAGTCAAGCTCCAGGAGCAGCCGGCCAGCGTTCTTGGGCGGGAAGTGACAGCGCGTCTCCTCAGGGCTGGCCAGTGTGACGTGGCTCTCACGCACCCAGGGGCCAAACCAGCTCAGGGGACACACGCAGTTGAAGGGGTTGCGGGCAGCTGCCAGTAGCCGCAGGCGGGGGAAGAGGCCGGAGAGGTCACTAGGCAGGGCCTGCAGACTCAGGTTGCTCAGGTCCAGCTCCTGCAGAGCAGCAAGGGCGGCCACGTCCTCAGGGCGCAGCTGGGCGATGCGGGTGTTGCCAGCTAGCCGCAGGCGCGTCAGTCCTCGCAGGCCTCGGATCACAGGTGGCACGCGCTCCAGCTGGTTGTCGGACACATCCAGGTCATGGAGATTCCGCAAGCGGCTGAAGAGCCCCTCGTCCAGCTGCTGCAGCCCCAAGCCAGCCAGCCGCAGCGCCTCCACGTTGGCCATGTCCAGGATGCTGGGCTCCAGGGCCAGGAGGCTGTTGTGGCTGAGGTCCAGCAGCAGCAGGCGGGGCAGGCGCAGTGGGGGCAGTGCCCGCAGCTCATTGTCCTGCAGCTTGAGCTCCAAGAGGCGGTCGAGCGTGTCGAAGGCGCCAGGCTGGATGTGGCGGATGCGGTTCTTGCCCAGGTAGAGACGCTCGAGGCGCCGCAGGCCACGGAAGGTCTCATTGGTGATTTCATGCAGCTTGTTGGCTGTCAGGTCCAGGTTGCTGAGGTTAGTGAGTGGCTGGAAGACCCCGCTGGGCAGGCTGGCGATCTGGTTCTGTGATAGGTCCAGGAGCTGCAGGCCCAGCAGGCCAGCAAAGCTGCCTGTGTCAAGTGTGGTGATGCCGTTCTCAAAGATGTACAGGCCCACTGTGTCAGGTGGCACATCTTGGGGCACCATGGTCCCTTGGCGGGCAGTGCAGAAGACCGTTAGTGGCTGGCTGCATTGGCAGCCAGATGGGCAGCCCTGCGCCCCGGGCCCCAGGGCCAGGAGTAGGAGCAGTGGCCGCAGCAGAGGGACCCTGGAGCACATCTTCTGTCCCTGGGAGCAGAGAGGAGGCAGACAGGAGACTGTGAGTCAGGGGCCTAGAGGGCAGCCATGCCAGGAAGAACCAGAGGGAATTCACTGCTCCTTCCCCCAAATGCAAGAGAATCTAACAGTTATGAGTCAGGTCACCAGTGCTCCTGACCCGGGTCCTGTCTCAGCTCAGACACTCCCTTACTGTGTGACCTTGTTATATCCAATGAATACAGAGGTCAGCATTTGGCCTGACATCCACTGAATGTGGAGTGACCATGCACTGCTTCCTCGTGAACCCTAGGTGCTCCCGCCTCTGCCTAGGTTAGGTCCCAGAATCCCCTGCCTCAGAGGTGGACAGGGAAGGAGAGAATCGTGGGACTTGGAGTGGCAGCTCCTCCCTACAGGGTCTGGAAGGAAGGGGGCAGACAGGCAGCTGGGTGGGTGTGTAAGCAGAGAAGCTGCCTGCCCCGGCCGCCGGCCCCTGCTGCCATGCTCCATGTCCTTCCCTCCTTGGAGGAGGGACTGCAGCGGGAAGACTTCACATGGAAACTATGGGATCCGTGTTTTTCCACTTGGGCAGTCAGATCTGCTTAGGCTGGGGGCTGCGGGCTGCCAGGAAGTGGCCGGTGGGAGGTTCCTGGAGGAGGGACAGAGGCCACAGGCATTGGCAGGTGTCCCCTGTGAGGGAGGGAGCTGGGGAGCTGAGGCTGGTGACAGAGCTGTAATTGGGGGGCCACAGGGCTCAGGGGGGGACACTGGCTGCATGGCAGCCCCAGGGGCAGTGCCAGGCCTAGGAAAGCTCCCCAGTCATTCATCTACTGTTTCTCGGGGTCTGCCCTGAGCTAGGCACCAAGAAAGATGAGCAGCAGCATCCCCTTGGCAGTGATGGTGCAAGTCCTTCCCGCTAAGTGTTTACCGTCACCTCAGGCAGCCCCAAGGCAGGCTGTCAGCACAGACAGAAGAAAGCAGGGCTCATGGAGATGCATGGACTAGCTGTCATTGCAGTGCGAGCCAGAGCCCAGGTCTGCAGCAGCCGCCTGTGACGGGTGCATGCCCTCCAGATGCCCTGGGGGCGGGGACTCCCACCAGCCACTCCACGCTCCAGATCTTAGCTGCACTGCCCGAGTCAGGCAGGTCTGTGGCTGGCCCCCATCACCCAGACTCCTGGGGGCACCTCTGGGGCCATCCCCAGGAGCAGCCCTCCCCCCTTTGGCACCCCTAGAAGTCCCTGAACCTCATACAGAGTGCCAGCCTGTCCCTGGGAAGCGTCCTGCCCAGTGGCGCCTGCAGCTCACACAAGGGCCTTTTGTGTGGGAGCCTGGGCTTCCCCTTCCCCCAGGCCAGCCACGCAGGTAGTCCAGGTAACATGACCCCCACCCAGCCTGCAGTCCACCCCACTGCCCCAAGCTGGGGAGACCGTCCATGGGGCTTCCTCTCCCCAAGGTACTCGGGCTCCTGGAATGTGAGAAGGTGGAGGAGCAGGTGGTCCCAGGACAGATGAGGCAAGTGACTGATAAGGTGGCCGCTGGGGTGTGCGGCAAGCTCGAGGTGGAGAAAGGAGGCCTTGTCCCCCGGGTTGGGTCCACATGGGCCCTGCCTACCTGTAGTATCCCCCTGCCAGGGTCATCTCCCCAGGAGCCACTGACCCTGAGACCCTAGCCAGTTAGCGATAACACGTGCCCTTCAGAGGCCAGCAGGGTAAGCGTACCTGACCTAGCGGTACCCCCCCCTCGCTGTCGCATGCCCCCTTACCTCCCTGAGGCGAGACCTGGCCTGCCTTTGCCATAGGTATCTCCAAGCCTGCTTAACTCAGCCCTACTGAGGGACTAGCCCAGGAGGGCCTGGCACTGAACACTGGAAGAAGTGAGCATACTGAACCCCAAGCACGCGTCCCTGGCCCAGCCAGCACCACCCCAGGGGGGCTCGTGTCTGATGACCTAAGGCCCTGGGGCCACACCCCCCAGCCTTCTCCTCCCCCATGGGACCGCTCCACCCTCACTGACTCAGAGGACGGCGGTGCAGCCTGGCCTCCAGATGTGGGCTGAGTGACCCCCACCCACCCCATGTCTATGTGGGGGGGTGAGGCCACCTCTGCCTGAATCAGCCTTCCCAGTGGGGCCAGGCCAGGGTCGGGAAGGGAGCAGCCAGGCTCCAGGGTGGGAGGGGACCCTACACGTGGCTAGCCTGGCCACCACCATGGCCTCAGCTCCCCTTGGGCCTCATAGAAGGTCACAGTAAAGAGCTCTCACTCCAGGCAGGCAGCCCTAGGCTCAGAGGTGTCCAAGCTGCGAGGCCGCAGACAGCTTCTTTGCCCTCGCGCCTGTTTTTTCATCTGAGTATCTGGGACACTTCAGGGCTGCAGTGGGGGATGCGTGTGGCAGCCTCAGTTGCTCAAGGCCCAGTGTGCAGGCCGGCTCTTGGGGGCACGTGTTCTTCACCCTGCACTGGGGAAGGGAATCAGCCATAGCTCTGGGCTCCGTAATCTGTTGGGTCTTTAATCAGCAAGGTCATGAAGGGGGAGGGGACCCTGTGGGTCCATCCAGCCACAGGCTGGCTTTCCTGCCCACTGGTATTGAGCTGTGGAATGTGTGCCCCTGTCAGCAGGACAGGGGGCTGGGTCAGGACTGCGGACTGGGGTCCTGGGCTCACCACCCAGCAGGCAGCAGCCAACCTGCTTGCCAGTCCTATAAAATGCGGGGTCAACTCTTTTGCCTGAGCCCCAATTCTACCCCTACAGCAAAGGGAGGAGGGAGAAGGCAGCAATGGAGCTCTGGAAAACCCCAGAGTGTGTAAGCTATAGGCTGGCAGCTCTGAGGGCGCCGCCAGGGGCTCTTGGCACTGAGAACCCATCAGCCAGCCCCGGGAGGAACCCAGCAGGGGAAGGCTGACCATGGAGGGGACAGTGGCAGAGTGGTAGGGGACAGAGGCCAGAGTTCCTTTCTCAACTGTGGGCCTCAGTTTCTCACGTCTGGAGTTGCTGCAAGCAGCCCTGCCCCCTCGCCCTCTGGAGTTGTAGTTTTCTGTTGTTCTGTTTGTTTTCAAATGGGGAAGTTCTTCTAACAAGATCTGGGAGCCGTCCAGCCCTCCTGGGGTCTGGGTGTGTGCTTGGTCTGTGCCTGGGGCTGGGGGCTGTCTACAAGTCATGCTGCGGTTGCCACCGCCTATCCACCCTCCCACCCAGTGATCCCAGGACCTGGGCTTTGATATTTGATCCACTAGCCAAGGCAGGGAGGTGAGACGTTTTCCTCTGCCAAGGGTGCAGGGGGTGTTGTGGAGGCAGCCCTGGGATTTAGGGGTGTTGGGTATGGGAAGACAACATCGAGGGTCTGGGGTCTCCTTCCTCCACGAAAGTCCTCAGCCTTGTCCAGTGCTCCTAAGTGGTGGTAAATATTCGCTGCAGAGGGTGGTACTTAGAAATGCAGAACCCTGCCTGCCCCCTCCACGCCCGCTGCACTGGGCTTGAGTGCTACTGAAGGAGGGCGCTTTGAGCCAGCTTTATACAAATCGGAGGCCAAGTCAAGGCCCCCACACAGAGGCTGCCCTCCACCCTGGGGGCTGCGGAGCGGGGGTGGTGGGTATCTCCAGTTCTGGAAAGGGGTACTTGGGGGGTGAGCTGTCCTTTGGAGGCCCCCTTCAGCACAGGATTTCAGGGAGGAGCCTTATGAGTAAGGAGGATGAGGCACTTGTCATCTCAACTCTCAGGGGGACGCCCACCCACCCCGGGGGTGCAACACACATATGCCCAGGGTCAGGCAGGATGGGCAAGGGGGTGGCGTGGCTGGGGTGGGACCCAGGCATCTGGTGACCACATCACCCCTGGCAACCACCTCTCACTGATCCTGGGTCAGGCAGTGTGCCTACTGAGTAGGGTACAGGCTTGGACAGACAGATTGTCTGAGGAGAGCATGTCCCCGTCCTGTGCCAGATGCTTCAGAGTGGGTGCAGGACAGGCGCTGTGGGTCTGACCCTGCGGCTCTAGGCCCCTGATCCCTGTGCTGGCCTGCTGAGGCTCTGTGCGGCCAGCCAGGCCTGGCAGCAGCCCAGCCCCGGGAGTCTGCCAACCCCTCCAGGCAGGCGGGACTGTGCCGGCGGCCAGGACGGCTGGCTCCAGTTTCGCTGACGTGTCCGAGGAGGCTCAGGGCCTGGCTGGGTCTGCCCCGTCTCCCCTTACTTGGGACACAGCAGTCCCAGGGGCAGGGCAGAGAGGTCAGGGGTCTCTGTCTTGGGCTCTTACAGAAGGGGCAGAGTGGGCTGGGCCTCAGGTTCCTCAGGGGCTGTACTAGGTGGGCCCTCCCTCTAGGGGCAGTTCCCGACCCCTGGCTGGTGATTAAGCCAGGGACCCCATTGGTGTCAGTCTCTTTCTTACTCCATCTACTACCCCAAGCCAGCGCTCTTCATTCCCCAGATAATGCCACAGACAGGAGCTCAATCAGGCATTCATATGCTTTGTGACCTCACCCAAGCACTCTCCCCTCTCTGGGCTTCCATCTCCCACCTGTGATGCCAGCTGGGGCCTTGCCCCCCAAGCTACACGTCAGAATCACCCAGGAAGCTTTCAGAAAAATACCCATGCTGGGGCCCCACCCCCAGGCCAATTAAACAAGAATTTCTAGGGGTGAGGCCCAGGCAGAGCTGTATTTTAGAGAAGCTCCTTTAGTGAGTCCTCCGCACACCAGGGTTCAGAACACAAGGCAGAGGGTTGCAAAGGGGATAGTCAGGATGTCAGCTCATCTTCCTGTGCAGGGAGGGGGCTCTGGATCCCAGAGCAGGCGTGGACCAGCTGGCAGGCTGGGAGAGGAGCAGGCACGGGGCCTTCCATTTTCCTCCACCCAGGAGGCTGGCCCAGCCCCAGGTGGGTGCCTTCAGTGGCACGGTAGGTGACTTGGCAGCTGCCAGACCTGTTAGCCCAGGGCAGAGAGACCAGTGACTAAGGCCAGGCCCCAGCTCAGGTGAGCCCCTGGGGTGGTGGGACGTGCCATCTCAGTCACAAGAGGTGCAACCTGTCGGGGAGGACACCTGTGGCCCCAGGAGCTGTGTGGTGGCTGCAGCCCAACTAGAAATGGGCCAGCCCAGATGCCCTTGTCGGCACACGGCAGGTGTGATGCCACCAGGGCTGGGCCCTCACATGGGGCACCCTCACTGCCCTGTCCCCACCCAGGGCCAAGCACCCATCTAGGAAGGCCCTAACCTGCAATTAACCCCAAACTTGCCAGAAGAACACCTTAGTCACCAAAGGAAGGCTGCCAGCCCTAAGCACCCTGGGCCGAGGGATTCTGAGAAGGAAGTGGCCCTAGAAGGGGTCTTGCCCTCCTGAAGCTTCCCATGCCAAATCCCTATAGTCACCCAGGATTCTTGGCCACCCCATGGCAGAAATGGTGCCCCTGGGGTCTGTGAGCTGATCAATGGGCAGGTGGGATGGATTCAGGGAGGCAGAACAGGACCTGGCCACTGAGCCACAACCCTGCCCCCGTACTGTTCTCTATGCCCAGCAGGGCTTGGGGCCCAGGGCCAGCAGGGGCCCCAGCGGCTGCCCCAGCCCCTTCCTGGTGCAGGCCTGCTCCCTCCTCCCTCCTTAATTAAATCTCTCAGGCAGCCCCTGAGGAATGTCAGAGCCTTATTACATTCCCTATGAGGAGTCCGGTGGGGGCCGTCTCTAACCTTGGAGAAGAATTGGCCCGTCGCTTGCCCCAACCCCCCCTAAAACCGAGGTGGTTCGAGGGAGCCTCCTCCAGCCTCCTCACACCCAGGGAGGCTGGAATGAGGAAAAGCGGGGGAGGCCAGCAGCCCAGTGAGGAGGGAAAGCAATCCGGCTGACTCTGGAATCTGGAATGTGGAAACCGATAAAAGGAAGGAGGCTGAGGCCCTGCCCCCCCTGGTGCAAGCAGGCTCCCCAAACACCCCCGCCTGCCCCCAAACACACAGCCCTGCTTCAGTCACGCGCATGCAGACACGCCCACGACAGACACACACCCACTGGGCTGTGCTCCTGCTGACACACACACACACACACACACACACACACACACACACACACGCGTGCACCCTCCCCCTTCTCCAAGAACTCAAGCAAATTCCACAGCAGTGAGGGGAGCTGGTTTTCTTGGCAGCACAGAGCCTTGGGCTCCCCAGCCAGGGAGGGGTCTCTAAGGGCAGCTGATGGGGGTGTCCAGAAGAGGTCACTAACAGAGTTAGGTGGCCTTGCTGCACTCCCGTGAGCTCAGGGCTGGTGAGGGATGGCTCTGTGAGCAGCCTCCCCTCTGCACACCTCTGCTCTGCCAGAAGGACTGGCTGGCTGGCCTGCTGAGGTGAGAGCTCCCTCCTGGGCTCAGCAGGGCCCTGCTTTCTTGTTCCCAGAGGCTGCCAAGTATAGTGCCAGGACCCACTTATAAGCCCATGCACTTATAAGCCGACTTAATTCTATTTACTTGGGAATTGTCACAGCTTCCCCAGGGCTATCCATGGGGGTGACAGTAATAGGAGGTGGAAGCAGCGGACCCATCTCCTGCCCGGGGCATCTCCCTGGCCATCTCCCTGTCCCCTGGGGCCAGAGGGGCATTCCTGGGGAAAGCACAGGTCTGGGCAGTGTCTGAGAAGCTCCTTATGCTGAACCCTCTTCTCCCATTCCCAGAATGTGGAGAGAGGTGCCATCTGAACAAATGCCCTGAGACCGCAGCCCCCGGCCCCACCCCCATCTGACCCTCCGGACCCACAGGTATCAGGGCAGCTATTCCAATGTGCAGGAGACCAGGAGGTGGGGACAGTCAGTGCCCGGTCCCCAGGCTGGCACGGGTGTGCACATCCTCCCTCCCCAGGCCCAGGGGGAGGCTAGATAATGGCCTGGAGGGGATCCAGCTGGGCTGCTCATCACCAGAGCCTCTTCCTGCCTCTGACACTCTGTTTACAGAAGCTCCAGGCCAGCTCCCCTGGGAGAAGAGAGTAAACTCAGGGGACTGCTCCCCATCCCCCACCTGCTTGCCCCATCTCTGTTGGGTTTTGTCAATAGCTGGGCTCATCCTGGATGTTGATGCCCACCAGGGCTGGCTCTAATGGACCCTGCTTGGAAAGCCCCAGCCCAGCCACCCCTCTATGCCCTCAACACCCAGAGTACAGTCTAGTGTGAAGAGACCTTGGAGATTTTATCCAGTCCCCAGCGCTGGAGGCTCTCACCCTGGGGAAGGGGGCTCTAGGTCCTGGTGCCTCCCCCCAGAGCCTCATTTGCCCTTGGTGCAAAAAGCAGGTGGGGGGACACCAAGACCCTCAGGACCTCTTGCTTTCACCATGCACACTCCACCCCTGGGCCGCAGCAGGAGAGGCGGTCAGTGACCCTGGTGTGGTAATCGTTAACGAATGGGGGAAAGGGAGAATGGTTGGCACCAATCGGCTTGGCCTGCCAGTGACCACAGGGGACCGCGACAGCCCTCAGGCCCCAGCAATGCCAGCCCATGGACACAAAGGACTAGGCTGGCTCCAGGCCACTGGGTTTGCAACCTAAGCAAAGCCCCTTCCCTGGCAGAGGCAGAGACCTGGCACCCTGATACCCAGAGCACTAAGAGCCCTGGCCAGTCCAGGTCTATCCCCAACCTGGAGGGATAAGCATCAGACACCCACCAGCCACTCCCCAGCCCTCCCTAGGGCTGCATATCTGTGGCCCCCAGCTGTGATTTGAATGACAAGGGTCCAGAGGACCCCTAGGCAGCCCTTCTGCACAGGAGCACCTACTGCCGGACCCCAGGAGGGAAAAGTAACCCAAGCCTACGGCTGGGCTCTCCCCCTCAAATGGGTTTGATTCATAAAACTGGTCATGCTGCAGGGCCCAGCCGTGGGAGGAAGAAGCAAGGGGAGGGGGTGTTTATTTTGTCTGCTCGCAGCCTCGAGGGCTCAACTCACACTCAGGCGCGCACCCTGGCCAGCTGCGGGGCTGTCGGCACCCCAGGACTGCGAGGGAGGGAATGCACAGGGCCTGCCCGCCGGGCGGCCCAGGTGACCGTGCGGCGACCGTGCCGTGCTCCCGCCCAAGAGTGCGTGTGTGCGCGCGGCGGTGGTCCACGCGCGTCAACCGCGCGTGTGCACAGCCTGGCCGTGGGGCCCCTGTCCCCGCCCGCAGCCCCCCCAGCCCCTCAGAAACTCACTGGGATGCGGCGGCAGCGGCGCAGGGAGCCGGGCACAGCAGGCCGCGGCCTCAGTCCTTCCCGGCCGGCCGGCCCAAGGGGGAATTCCTGGGTTCTGAGGCAGCCACGTCCGTGTCCGTGTCTGTGTCCGTGTCCGTGTCCGTGTCCGTGTTCACCAGCCCCGGGCTCGGGCTCCGGAGTCTGCTGGCGGGAGGCAGGTCGCGCCTTAAGAGCCCCGGGGGGGCGGGCCCGCCGCGGCAGGGGGCGGGGCCTCTCCCCATTGGGCGGGGCGGGGCCGCCCGGAGACACGCCCCTTCCCCACCGAGGGGCTCCTGGGCCGGGATGGCCTGGTCCTCACCCTGCGGCCTTCCGATCTTGGTGGACAAACCTTGCCAGGTGTGGGTTTGCTGGATGACACTGGGCAGGTTCCTGCTTTTTGTGTAAAAAGCAAGAGACTTGAGGAGTCCTAAGAGTTACAGCCCAGATGCCTATGAGGCACCAGGCAGGTGACAAATACTAGAAGTTCACTCCAGGACCTGGGTGGCCCTAGACAAATGGGGTGGCAGGAGTGGGGCTGATAAGGGCTAAGTCCTCGTGACCATTCCAGGTCTGCTAGAGCTTTGGATTTTTGAAGAGAAACTGGAAATCCAGATTTTTAGGTGAAATCTCTCAATGTGTTATTGTTGGTAGCTAATCCCAATTTGAAAAAACTCCTGGCAGCCCACAGAAAGCCCTTTCAAGAGCCTCCTAAGTACAGACTCCAATGCCAAATCCAAGTTCAGGGTCCTCTTAGCCATGACAGCCTTCAGAGCTGTGAGCACCCCTGGACTCTCTTCCCACTATATGAGATGAAGGAGCTGAGTCAGGGAGGGCAGTGGTGGTCTGCCCACAGCCCCACAGTTACTGGCAGCTTCAAGCCTGGGATGTGGAGGCATAGAGGCAGTCACTGTCGGTGGGTGGGGCCTAAGCTGCAGTTGACAGTGGTCCTCAATTGGGCAGGAGGAGGCGGGTGCCAGGGGCTGGACTAGTCCAGAAAAATCCCCTGCCTTGGAGGATTCCAGGAAAACACTCTACCCTCCTCCCCCTCCGCATTTGTGGTCAGTCATGCCTCAGAGCCTTTAGGGGCCCAGCTCAGCTCCTGACTTCCGGAGAGCCCTTGTACACCCACACCCTCTCCAGCCCGGCCTGTAGCCAAGGCCCTTGGCCGGGCTAGCTCTAGTCTTTGGGGGGCCTGAAGGCTTATGCCCAGGAAGCTGGGCCACACCAGCTAGAGGGTTTTGTAGTCTCTGGAGAACTCAGTTATCTCCAGAAGGCAGGATGGCCTCTGTCTAGCTGTCAAAGACTAAGCAGGGTCTGGCTGGGACAGTCACCTTCTAGACCTCCCCTCCACAGGACTCTCTCCCCACAGGGCCCCTTTCCAGGGCTGGCAGGGCTCCATACCCCACACGTTTCTCAGTCTACATGGATTAGGGCATGGCTTGTAGACCTCTGCTCCTGGGTCAGGGCTGGCCCTTGGATACATTTAGTACAGCCTTTATGGGAGTTTTTACAACTTTGAAGACCCTGCCAACATTGAAAAATCACGTGGTTTCATATTAAAATGGGGCTTCCCAGCTTGCGTTGAACAGGAACTCTCAGCTGGGGCTGAGTGGCAGCTGCTGCCTCTGCCAAGGCGTGGACTCATGGATCACCCCAGTCCCCACCATTCCCTGCTGCCTCCCACCAAGCTGTCCACTCACTTGAGCTTCCTGCCTGGACTCAGAACCATCTCAGCTTCCAATCAGTGCTCTGCGGCCTCTTGTGAGACTTTCCCTGCCTCTTCCCTTGGCTCTGTGTCCTCAGAAGCCCTCAGAAGCATCCACGGTTGCCCAGGGTGAGGGACAAAGAGGGCTCCAAGAGCCTCCAGCCTGACTTTCCCCAAAGAATGGGACTTTCTGCTGGCCTCGAAGCTTCTCGCCTCTGTGGCCAGTTCTTGCAGATAGAGGGACCCCATCTGCGTGGTGTCTACCCCCTGCTCCAATCCTGTGCCCTGGGCTTACACAGGTCCCCATCCACCCAGAGGCTCAAGAGAAGCTTCTAGGAGACCCCTCTTAGTTTATCCAATATTGCCTCGTATGGTTTCAAGGTGCCACCCACCTTTAGAACCTAGTTACCAGCAGCCCGCATACAGCGGGGGAGCTAGGGAGTGTGGGGGTGGGGGTCCAAGGATCCTAACTCCCCAGGCTGGGTGGCAGGGACAGATCCAAGGGACCCAGACTGCTTTGGACTGGGGCAATGGCAGAATGTCTGGGTTGGTGGGAAGGGGCCTGACGGGGAGAGATGGGCTGGAGAGGAAGACAAAGGAGGAGGCTTGCAGCTGCTTTTTGCAGCAACACACCCTTGGTGCTTCCCCTGTGTGCTAATCGGAGAGCTGATGGGCTTATCTGGAGGCTAAAGCTGCTCCTACCTCCCGGTTGGTACTGAGGTTGTCTTCTAGCTCCTGGGACCTGGCTGAGGGGTGGGGGCAGATGTAGGCTCTAGACCTTCTATAACTTTATGCCTGGGACAGACCCCTGGACCTGGGTCAGGGTCAGAGCCCTTCCCAGTGGCAGGCCTAGATTCCAGCAGGAGAGGTGCTGGCAGCACCTCTTACCACTTCTTGCCCTCTGCCTGGCTGGGGCTCACATACCATGTTCCGGACCCAGACCCAGCTTGGTTCTCTCTTTTTTTTTTTTTGTTTTCTCTGTTGCTCGGGTTGGAGTGCAGTGGTGCGATCTCAGCTCACCGAAACGTCTGCCTCCCCGGTTCAAGTGATTCTCCTGTCTCAGTTTCCCAAGTAGCTGGGATTACAGGTGCCTGCCACTATGCCCAGCTAATTTTTTGTATTTATAGCAGAGACATCATTTCATCATGTTGGCCAGGCTGGTATCGAACTCCTGACCTCATGATTTGCCCACCTCGGCCTCCCAAAGTGCTGGGATTACAGGCATGAGCCATGGTGCCCAGCCCCCAACTTGGCTCTCTTTATAAGGCCTGGGGGTCAGGCCCATGCCAGTGCTTGGCCAACGTTTAGGGCTGGGTGCCGTGACCCCATTTCTTGGCCCGTGCCACAGGAGGCAGGATGCTCCTGCCTGGCAGAGTTGTCCAGGTGAGAAAGACTTGAGGTGAGAAAGACTGGCCTGACCTGTCGGAGGAGCCAGCCCTGCCCTCCCGGACTTCCTGCCCCTCAGCTGCTGCCTCTGAGTCAGTGGCTGGCTGGCTGGGTCGATGGGATGGGGGTGAGGGAGGCCGAGTGCCAGGCTTCCTCAGGCGGTTGGCTGAGCACATAGGTGAGCCTCTGATGCCATAAGGAGGACCCAGGCCTGTTTCCCACCTCTCATAAGGGCAGCTGAGGGGCCATGGGAGCCCCGCCCTGGCCACTTGCCCTCAGCTTCTGTCCTGAGACCTGTTTCCACTCCTCCCAACCTGTGTTCCCAGCAGACAGTGTGATCCCTGCTCAACACCAGTCTGGTCCTATCCTCTTTCTATTTTTATTTTTTGAGACAAGGTCTTGCTCTGTTGCCCAGGCTGGAGCAGGGTGATGCGATCTTTTTTCTTTATTGTTTTTGGTTTTTTTTTTTTTTTTTTTTGAGATGGAGTCTTACTCTGTTGCCCAGGCTGAAATGTAGTGGCACAATCTCAGGTCACTGTAACCTCCACCTCCTGGGTTCAAGCACTTCTCCTGCCTCAGCCTCCCAAGTAGCTGGGACTACAGGTGCGTACCACCACACGTGGCCAATTTTTGTATTTTTAGTAGGACAGGGTTTCACCATGTCGGCCTGACTGATCTCAAACTCCTCACCTCAAGTGATTTATCCACCTCAGCTCCCAAAGTGCTGAGATTACAGGTATGAGTCAGCGTGCCTGGCTTTTTTAATTTTTAATTTTTTGAAGAGCCAGGGTCTCACAGTGTTCCCCAGTCTGGTCAGTGTGGCGCCTGCCACAGCTGGGAGACTTCTGGTCAGTGTTGACCTGCTGGGCTCAATGATCCTCCCACCTTGGCCTCCCAAAGTGCTGGGATCACAGACATGAGCCACTGTGCCTGGCCTACCCTCTTTTGCTTGAAACACACTGCCACCTTTTTGTTGCTTATCTACTAGAGACAGAACTCCCCTCCTGACATGCACCAGCCCTCCCATCTAGCCCCCACCTGCCCATCCTGAGCCTCAGCCCTCACCCGCACTGTCCAGGCTGCCAGACACATCATCCATCTTGTTCCTCAAATAGGCCATGAACCCACCTGCCACAGGACCTTTGCACAGGCTGTGCTCTCTCCGAAACTCTCTCCCTGTGAGGTATTTGATTTTTGCATGACCTTGGGATCGGAGGGAACACCCCCTCCCCCACAGCTGAGGCCCAGTCGCCCTGCCCCGTTATTGCATGTCCTCGGTGAACCTTCCCTTCACATGTTTGTCTATGGGATTGTGTCTGTCTGCCTCTTGTGCTAGGCTGTGAGCACCTTGAGGACAGAGGCAGGGTCTGTTGCACTCACTTCTGGATATACCTGCATGCAGATCGAGCCGAGGACCAGGCACAGACCACCTCATCAAAGGAATGAATGATTGTGAATTAATGAATGAGTGAGTGAAAGCCCTGTTAAAGCTGCTCAAGGGGACTTGTTTCCAGCCCCACTGGAGCCGGTGTCCATGTGGAGGGCACCTGAGGTCATGCACACCTTGGTCACCGACCCTCCGCCTCTGCCACCACAGGCAGTGGTCAGGCCAGGTTGCAAAGGGTATGGCTGAGCCCGTCTCACCCTGCTGGGCCCGCAGTAATTAGGGCCCTGTGTTACTCACAGGTGACCAGCCCAAGGCACTCCAGGAAGTCATGGAGACACCCAGGACCCCACCCAGCTTCCCAGCCTGTGGCTCCTGGCAGAGTGGGGAGGAGAGGTGGCCAGGACTGCTTAGTGGCCAGCTGGTGGGAGGGTCAACAGTGGAGGGGGCCTGGGCCCTTTGTCACTGGGGTGAGGGATAGAGGCGGCTGCCACAGCTGGGAGACTTCTGACCCTGGCAACACAGTGGGGATGGGGTTCTATTTGAGGGTGTCAGTGTCTGGGTTGGGGGGATCCCTGTCTGCAGATCCTGGAAACAAGAAACCAAGACCCAATGCAGTGGCTCACGCCTGTAATCCCAGCACTTTGGGAGGCTAAGGTGGGAAGATCACTTTAGGCCAGGAATTTGAGACCAGCCTTGGAAACATAGTAAGACCCTGTTCCTACAAAAATGAAAGTAAAAGCCCAGGCACGGTGGCTGACACCTCTAATCCCAGCACTTTGGGAGGCCGAGGTGGGCAGATCACAAAGTCAGGAGTTCGAGGCCAGCCTGGCCAACATGATGAAACCCCATCTCTACTAAAAATACAAAAAAATTGTTGGTGGCCAGTGCCTGTATTCCCAGCTACTTTGGAGGCCGAGGCAGGAGACTCGCTTAAACCCGGGAGATGGAGATTGCAGTGAGCCGAGACCGTGCCATTGCACTCTAGCGTGGGTGACCAAGTGAGACTCTGTCTCAAAAATAAATAAATAAATTAATTAAAATAAAGTAAAAATGGCCAGGCATGGTGGTGCACACCTGTAGTCCCAGCCACTCTGGAGTCTGAGTGGGAGGATCTCTTGAGCCCAGGAGGTTGAGGCTGTAGAGAGCAATGAGTGTGCCACTGCACTCCAGCCTCGGTGACAAAGGGAGACCCTGTCTCTAAAAAAAAAAGCAGCAGCAAAGATCAGGATTGAGAAACACAGGAAAGTATCTGTCAGAGTTCTCCCAGGCCCCCACTCCCTTCAAAAGGCCGTGGAGTGGGAAGGCAGCTCTCACAGGGCGCAGGGGCTGTGCAGGGGTCTCCGAAAGGCCCTTGGAGGGAGGCATAAAGCCCTGGGCAGTGACAGGCAGTTGGCCAAGGCTGAGCTGGGCATAGGGTGGCAGGGGCTCTCAGTCTGCTGACTCTGTTCCCAACTGCCATCCCATCATGCTACCCCCTTTGAGACCAGCAAGGGCCTGGGAGCATCCTGCCAGCAGGCTCAGTGGGGCTATAGCCTGTGGAGGGCAGGGAGGCCCAGCAGCCGAAGGGGCTCCTTCTCCCAGGCACCTGGCTCTGATTTGGGCACAGGAACTTGAAGTCAGCGTGGAGGGGGCTCTGAGCCTCCAAGATATCATCAAGTCCCAGGGAGCGTGGGGTAATGGAGTAGAGGGCCCCAAACCTTTGTGCAGATCCGGAGCGGCAGGGCTGGCTGCACTGCTCCTGGACACTGCCTGTCCACAGGCAGCGCTGAATGGGATGGGGGCTCCTTGCATCTGGCATCCCCCCTCCACCTTCCCTGGCAATGCTGGCCTGATGTCTAGGCTGTCAGAAGTGCGAAGGGGACAGAATGCACCTGGGGTCTTCTTGGAGGAAGAGCTGGGGCTGAGATTGGGCCCGAGCTCCCCTGTGCCCAGGCGCAGCTGAATCCTGGAGTGACGCAGGTGTGCAGGTGGAGGCCTGAGAGGAGCAACTGGGGTGTGGGCGTTTGCTGGGCATGTGGGAAGCTGAGGAAGAGGAGGGGGTTCCTGGGGACCAGACTGAATGTGGCTGGATGGCCAAGTGGCTCCCGGTCACTGTGGCACCTCTCTGGGGCTCCCACCTAGGGTCACGAGGCTGGCTGCCCTCCCACTGCCCTGACCCGCCATCCTGACCTCTCTTCTTCAGGTGTCTCTTGCCCCTGCTGGACCCTGACTCTGGGCTCCTGGTCCTGGCAGGAAAGGTGAGTGAGAAGCTGGGGCTCCCACTGGCATCCACACCCTGGAGTCCAGCCCCTGACCTTCCCTGAGGGAGAGGAGGAACTAGAACAGGGCTTCTGTGCCTCCTCGTGCAGCCAAGGTGCCTATAGCTCTCCTAGAACACTGGCCTTCCTGAGAACAAGACCGAGAATAGAGTGGGCTGAGCACACAGTCAGCACTCCGTAAATTCTGACCTATACCCCCAGTGCTCACCCCATGCGCAGTGAGGCTGAGCAAGTGACGTAGAGTTGGCCCAGGCCTCAGCTCAGCACCGAGCATGTGAGGCGGCCCCATCGCCAGCCACCGTGGTTCTGTGGCTCAGGTTCTTGGGGGAGCTGGTGCCAGCCCTGGGCCCTCCCTAGGGGTGCAGTCAGCAAACAGGGCTCAGTTCAGACTCATTTCAGGGCGAGAGGCAGCTGTACTGTTACGAGGTGGTCCCGCAGCAGCCGGCACTGAGCCCAGGTAAGCCTTGCTTCCTTGTCCCGTCTCCCCTACCCTCCACTCCTCCATCTGTCCTGCCCGTCCCCCTGTGGTATCCTTAACAGTGACCCAGTGTGTCCTGGAGAGTGTGCTTCGGGGGGCCACCCTTGTGCCCCGGCAGATGCTGGCCGTCATGAGCTGCGAGGTACTCCGTGTCTTGCAGCTGAGCGACACAGCCATCGTGCCCATCAGCTACCATGTGCCCCGTAAGGTGAGGGGGACCTGGGTGAGGGGCTGAGGGGACTGGGGAGTCAGGGGCCCTGGGCTTCACTGGCTGCCTGCTTGTCTGTGGCCAGGCTGTGGAGTTCCATGAGGACCTGTTCCCGGACACCGCCAGCTGTGTGCCTGCCTCTGACCCCCACAGCTGGTGGGCTGGGGACAACCAGCAGGTAGGACCAGGGCCTATCACCTTTCCTGGCCTCGTCCAGCCCCTGGGAGCCCCCTGTCTGGCTGTGTACCAACTCAGCCTGGCCTGCTGGGTGCTCCCCTATCCCCACCCATTCGACCCTTCCATGGGGTCCCTCCTGACCAGGCAGCCCATGTCCCCATCGCCCACTGCTGGCCCTCCTGCAGGTGCAGAAGGTCAGCCTCAACCCTGCCTGCCGGCCCCACCCCAGCTTCACTTCCCGTCTGGTGCCCCCTATGGAGCCTCTTCCTGACATAGCCCAGCCTGCAGTGACAAAGACACCTGTGGGCGATGCAGACCCAAGCGTAAGTACCAGGGCCACCCCCATCCTACCTTGGCGACACCACAATGGCTGCCCTGCGTGTTTACCAGTCCAACAGCCTTTTTTTTTTGAGACAGAGTCTTGTTCTGTCGCTCAGGCTGGAGTGGCAGTTGTGTGATCTCAGCTTACTGCAACCTCCTCTTCCTGGGCTCAAGTGATTCTTCTGCCTCAGCCTCCTGAGTAGTTAGGATTATAGGCATGCACCACATACCCGGCGAATTTTTGCAGGTTTTCTTTGAGAGGAGTTTTGCCCTTATTGCCTAGGCCAGAATGCAGTGGTGTAATCTTGGCTCATTGCAACCTCTGCCTCCCAGGTTCAAGTCATTCTCCTACTTCAACCTCCTGAGCAGCTGAGATTACAGGCACCCACGACCATGCCCGGCTCATATTTGTATTTGTAGAAGAGACAGGGTTTCACCATGTTGGTCAGGCTGGTCTTGAACTCCTGACCTCAGGTGATCCACCTACCTCAGCCACCTCCCAAAGTGCTGGGATTATAGGCATGAGCCACCTTGCCCAGCCTTTTTTTTTTTTTTTTGAGATGGAGTCTCGCCCTGTCACCCAGGCTGGAGTGCAATGGCACGATATCGGCTCACTGCAGCCTCCGCCTCCCGGGTTCAAGCAATTCTCTTGCCTCAGCCTCTCGAGCAGCTGGGATTACAGGTGCACACCACCACACCCTGCTAATTTTTTTTTTTTTTTTTTAAAGACGGGGTTTCACCATGTTGGTCCGGCTGGTCTTGAACTCCCGACCTCAGGTGATCCACCCGCCTTGGCCTCCAAAGTGCTTGGATTATAGGCGTGAGCTACCACACCTGTCCGATTGATTTTTTGTGTCTTTATCAGAGAATTAGTTTCACCATGTTGGCCAGGTTTCTAACTCCTGACCTCAAGTGATCTGCCCTCTTCAGCCTTCCAAACTGCTGGAATTACAGTCTTGAGCAACTGTGCCCGGCCCCAACCTTCTGTGATTGCAAAGTGTAGCAGAGACTGAGAAACATGTGGAACGTAAAGAAGGAACTTCACAGTGCTTTCTAAATTGGGCAAACACTTAAAAAGCAAGAATTCTCATATAGATCTAGATTTCTGGCTCCTCTGAAAATATTGGCAGATCTAACCCACTGGGTACAACCTCCCGCAGGGCCGGGAGCCAGCAGCTGCCACTTGATGTCCCCGAGGTCTGAAGCTCAGCTGCTTCCCCGTGTGTTACCCCAGCACTGGCAGTGTCTGCATTTATGCCCTTGCCCCCCACCGCTCCTGTTCCATGCCCACAGTGGGGGCTCCTTCAGTTCACAGGGGGCCCAGAGTGGTGACCCTGGAGTCGGCTGGTGCTCCCTCTCTTTGGCCAGCACACCTAGGAGCGGGCTGGCTGACCCCATGCCCCTCCCCAGGAGGACTTCTCCTCCCCTCCCAGTTCGCTGACCTCGCCCTCCACGCCCTCCAGCCTGGGGCCCTCGCTCTCCAGCACCAGTGGCATCGGGACCAGCCCCAGTCTGAGGTCGCTGCAGAGCCTGCTGGGTAAGGGAGAAGGTTGAGGAGCTCACCCCTACCTTGGGAGCCCTGTCTGCCCCACTCTTCTGTACTCTACCCCTGTACCCTCCTCTGTACCCTCCACTGAGCAGAGGCCTCATGCAGGGCACCCCCCTCACACAGACTCGCAGCTCCTGGCAGAGTCATTTGTCCTGGGGGCTGGGGTGTGGCTGCTGAGTCCCACCTGTAAAACAGGAAGGCGGCTGGGACCACCAGCAGCTGAAACCCTGGGGCTCCACCGAGATTCCTCAGAGCCATCAGGGAACAGGGTCTTGTTCCAGGCATTATTGCTGGGCGAGTTGCATCCATTGAATTAGCAGAGGCCTGGGCCTAGGTTCACGCTGTGCACCTGCCCAGGGTGAGGGGAGCAGGTTCTCGGAGTGCAGGGCAGGCAGGGACAGCATCCTCACACGTGGTTCCATGTCCCTGCTACCCGCCAGGCCCCAGTTCCAAGTTCCGCCATGCTCAGGGCACCGTCCTGCACCGAGACAGCCACATCACCAACCTCAAGGGGCTTAACCTCACCACACCTGGCGAGTGTGATGGCTTCTGTGCCAACAAACTGCGTGTGGCCGTGCCCTTGCTCAGCAGCGGGGGACAGGTGGCTGTGCTTGAGGTGAGGGTCCCGCCCCCTAGGGCTGCCCCTCAGTTCCCTGCCAGTGGCAAGAATGCAGAGGTCTTAGCCACACACACGGCACAGGGAGCACAAACTGTGTGTCAGGCCCCTGCCAGCCTGTCCCATCATCCTCCCAGCCACCCGCCGCGGGGCTTGCCACTTTTATCCACCATTTTACAGATAAGGGAGAAGAGGTCCAGAGAGGTTTACTGACCTGTCCAGGTCACACAGCTGTGTAAGTGGTGGAGCTGGGATCCAAAGCCAGGCCACCTGAGCCCCAAGCCTGAGCTTTTCCCGCCAGTTCACGCTACTGCCCCCTCACTCTCTGGGGCCTTGTGGTTGGCACCTGGGCACGAGGTGGTCAGGGCAGAGAGCTTGGGCCATCCAGTGGTGGGAGCCTCTGCTGCAGCAGGTGGGGGCCCAGGCACACTGCTTGCCTACAGCCCCTGGGGACTGGCTCTTCTGCCTGGCACTGATGGGCCTTGGGGTGGGGGCACCTCCCACAGCTACGGAAGCCTGGCCGCCTGCCGGACGCTGCACTGCCCACACTGCAGAATGGGGCATCTGTGACTGATCTGGCTTGGGACCCCTTTGACCTCCATCGCCTCGCTGTGGGTAAGGAGGCTGGGTGCCCAGGCTTGAGGGAGGGTCCTAGGTCCTGGGTCCTGGATGGGCACTGGGGATCCGAGTGGTCTTTGGCCCAGCAATAATGAGCCCCCGTCTGTCCTCTGCAGGTGGTGAGGACGCCAGGATCCGACTGTGGCGGGTGCCCCCAGAGGGCCTGAAAGAGGTGCTCACCACACCCGAGGCTGTGCTCACAGGTCAGGCAGGCTCTCGGGAATGGGGCTAGGGTGGTCAGTGCCTCCACAGGGCTCCCTGTCACCCCTGCCTTCCTCCAGGTCACATGGAGAAGATCTGCTCCCTGCGCTTCCACCCACTGGCGGCGGATGTGCTGGCCTCGTCCTCCTATGACCTCACTGTTTGCATCTGGGACCTTCAGGCTGGAGTTGAGCGGTTGAAGCTGCAGGGCCACCGAGACCAGGTAGGAGTGCTGCAGAGGCGGGGCCCACAGTGAGGAGGGGCGGGGCCCGCAGTGAGGATGGGCGGGGCCAGCAGTGAGGCGAGACTGTGTCTCATGTCCCTTCCTGCCCCCAGATCTTCAGCCTGGCTTGGAGTCCTGATGGGCAGCAGTTGGCCACTGTCTGCAGGGATGGGCGTGTGCGGGTTTACAGGCCCCTGAGAAGCCCTGAGCCCCTGCAGGTGAGCACACGGTCTGGAGAGTAGCCTCAGATCTGGTTCAGGGGTCCTGGCTGGGTGTTACAAGATGTATCTCAACAGGAAGGCCCAGGGCCCGAGGGAGGACGCGGAGCCCGCATTGTCTGGGTGTGTGATGGTCGTTGTCTGCTGGTGTCTGGCTTTGACAGGTGAGGAGTCAGGGATCCCCATCCGCAGTCTTCAGCAGCCACCTGTGTCCCCCTTCTCCACAGTCACATACATTTGTCAGGCTTTCAGAAACCATTCCTGCCCCTCACTGGATGGTTGGGTGGGTGGGTAGATGATTGGATGCATAGGTAGCTGGGTGGATGGATAGGTGGGCAAATGGGTGGATGAATGAATGTGGGGATAGATAGGTGGATGGATGGATGGATGGATGGATGGATGGATGGATGGATGGATGAGGGGGTAGGGGAGACGGATGGAGGGGTGTTTTCGGGGTAAGGGTGAGATGGATGCAGGGGTGGGTCAGGGTAGGGGAGATGTATGTAGGGGTGGGTGAGGGGGTCTGGGGAGATGGATGCAGGGGTGGGTGAGGGGACCTGGGGAGATGGATGGAGGGGTGAGTGAAGGGGTCTGAGGGAGATGGATGGAGGGGTGGGTGAGGGGTGGGGGGAGATGGATGCAGGGGTTGGTGAGGGGGTGGGGGAAGATAGATGCAGGGGTGGGTGAGGGGGTGGGGGAAGATGGATGGAGGGGTGGGTGAG
>NW_022437039.1:1366939-1398932 GCF_009761245.1 Sapajus apella | reverse complement strand
AGGGGTGGGTGAGGGGGTGGGGGAAGATGGATGGAGGGGTGGGTGAGGGGGTCTGAGGGAGATGGATAGAGGGGTGGGTGAGGGGGGTGGGGCAGATAGGTGCAAGGGTGGATAAGGGGGCCTGGGGGAAATGGATGCAGGGGTGGGTGAGGGGGTGGTGAGGGGGTCTCGGGGAGATGGATGGAGGGGTGGGTGTGGTGGTGGGGACATAGATGCAGGGGTGCATGAGGGGGTCTGAGGGAGATGGATGGGTGGGTGAGTAGTGGGGGAGAGAGTCAATAGGGGACCCAGAGGCAGAGGGGCAGGTTAGGGTGTGACTACGCCTGGCTGGGCCAGCGCTTCTGAGGGCCGCACTGGGCCTCGCCTGCAACCCAGAATGGAGCAGGGGCCGTGTGGGAGTCTTTGCCCTGCCCCAGGCCCTTCCAGCTCTGAACACCTGCTTCTGCCCCCAAACCCCCTTGTAGCCGCAGTGAGCGCCAGATGCTCCTATATGAAGCTGAAAGCCTGGCTGGTGGCCCCTTGGCAGTGCTGGGCCTGGATGTGGCTCCCTCAACCCTGCTGCCTAGCTATGACTCAGACACGGGCCTGGTGCTCCTGACTGGCAAGGTGGGCTGGGCTGGAGGGTGGGGTGGCAGGTGAGAAGCAGTGGGAAGAAGGCTGGTGTTGCTGGAGGGTCCCTGGCCTGCCTTCCTCCCCACAGGGCGACACCCGTGTGTTCCTGTATGAGCTGCTCCCCGAGTCCCCTTTCTTCCTGGAGTGCAACAGCTTCACCTCGGCTGAGCCCCACAAGGTGAGGCCACCCTGGCACTTGGTCCCCAATGGGACTACAGGGCTGCCCCGCCCCCTGGTGGTCATATGGGTAAGTGCAGGAGCCTGTCGGTCAAGGTCAGAGTCCTGGGCTGGGGCTGAGGCTGTGCCCAGTGACTGGCAGGAGCTGGTGCTGAAACTATTTAGGAATTTTGAGAGTCATTGTCATATTCAACCATTGTTAAAAATTACAGTGTAGGCTGGGTACAGTGCCCTGGAATCCCAACACTTTGGGAGGCTGAGGTAGGAGGATTACTTGAGCCCAGAAGTTCAAGACCAGACTGGGCAACAAAGCAAGAACCCATCTCTACAAAACAAACAAAAAACTACACTAGATAAGGTTAAACCATATGAACTCACAATATGAACGGAAAAGTAAGAATATTAACAAAGTAATAACCAGTTTATCACTTCCTAATTAATGTATCCAATTTTACTGTTATTTTTGCTGTTGAGGTCACATGTTGGAGTGCATGGAGGAAATGCGGGATGATGTGCTATTCGAATCTCATCCCAGTACCACATTCAGGAAGTGGAGTTGGCATCTAGCAGTCAGCCATGGTGGGAGTTTGTACACTGTGGAAATAGGGAAATGCTACAAATCAGGGCTTTCCCTCCAAAAAGCAGGTAGTTCAACATGATCAGCACTTTACTGACCAGGGACAGGCCATAGTCATGATGGTCCTCAGTGAGGGATGCTGGCACCCTGGGGAGACTGTATGCCAAGCCATGAGTTCTAGGTCCCAGTTGCAGCTCTGACTCCCTCCCTCCCCCAGGGCTTCGCCCTCCTGCCGAAGACAGAGTGTGATGTGCGGGAGGTGGAGTTCATGCGGTGCCTGCGGCTGCGTCAGTCCTCCCTGGAGCCTGTGGCCTTCCGGCTGCCCCGAGTCCGGGTGAGGGTGGGGCCCTGGGACTCTGATGCCCATCCCCTTCTCAGTGCCTAGAGGGGATTTTGGGTCACGTCTGGCCCTGCTTCCAAATGGTCCCACTCATTATTCTTTGGGGACGTTGTTCTTTGTCCCCTTCTACTGAGGTGCTGAAACTCATGGAAGCCACGGGCTGCTGAGAGGGTCCCAGGTCTTGCCTCCTCCCTCCCCAACAGATGCCCATGTGCCCTGGGCCCCTGGTCAGTGTTTCAGGGCAGCCTGTTTTTCCCTCTGCAGAAAGAGTTCTTTCAGGATGACGTGTTCCCAGACACGGCTGTGAGCTGGGAGCCCGTGCTCAGTGCCGAGGCCTGGCTGCAAGGTGCTACTGGGCAACCCCGGCTTCTCAGCCTGCAGCCTCCTGACATGAGCCCAGGTACGCTGAGGGACTGGGTGTGGGGAGGAAGCGAGATGGGTGCTGGAGAAAGGGACAGAAGGCCCAGGCTGAAGTTCCATTCCTGTTGGCGCACAGAATCCTCTGGCCCTTTCGAGGGTGGAGTGGCTGTGTTAACCAGTCTCTGAGGCTCTGGAGGGCAGCGCCCATGGTTTGTGTTTTCATTGCAAGTCCCTACTCCTAACACACACACACACGCACACACCTGGTGTCCAGGGCAGGCCTTACACACTGAGGCTCTATTGACTCTTTTTTTTTTTTCTTTTTTCTTTTTATTTATTTATTTATTTTAGAGACGGGATTTCACCATGTTAGCCAGGATGGTCTTGATCTCCTGACCTGGTGATCCGCCCACCTTGGCCTCCCGAAGTGCTGGGATTACAGGCGTGAGCCACCACGCCCGGCCTCCATTGACTTTTAACACCACCTGTTAGGTCTGTGCCATAGAAACCCCCTAGGTTGGCATGGCATGGTGGTTCACGCCTGTAATCTCAGCACTTTGGGAGGCCGAGGCTGGCAAATCACCTGAGGTCAGGAGTTTGAGACCAGCCTGGCCAACATTGTGAAACCCTGTCTCTACTAAAAATACAAAAATTAGCTGGGTGTGGTGGTGGGCACCTGCAATCCCAGCTACTCCGGAGGCTGAGGCAGGAGAATCGCCTGAACCTGGGAGGCGGAAATTGCAGTGAGCCAAGGTCGCACCACTTCACTCCAGCCTGGGCAATGAGAGCAAAACTCCGTCTCAAAAAGAAAAGCAAAGAAAAGAAATCTCCTAGGGCTTGGCACCAAGGAGCCCCCACCAAGCAAACTCTCTGATGTTTGTTCTTGCCCTGCCCCAGTGAGCCAAGCTCCCCGAGAGACCCCTGCCCGTCGGGCCCCCTCCTCAGCGCAGTACCTGGAAGAGAAGTCAGATCAACAAAAGAAGGAGGAGGTAGGCATGGGAGAGAGCAGCCATGTGGAGGTGACAGAGTCCTGGCTGCACGTGGCCGTGACCCCTTAGTTCTCCAGCCCCGACCCAGACTGGGACAGCAACCACATGTCACATCCTCTTCATACCAGATCTGGGTGGGGAGACCTTCCAGAGCCCTGTGACTGACCACAGGGCACGAGAAGTGGGGGAGGGCAGTGAGAGCCCCATCCTGGCCAGGCCAAACCCATCCCAAGCTCGAGGTTCTGGGCCCAAGTGCTTTTGGGACCCTGGAGTACATTTTGAGCATTGGAGGCCATGTACAGAGACAGTAGCTCGTGTACATGGTGCCGTATGCCACAACCTCTCAGTCTCTCACTACCATCTCTTCTTTGTGTCCTTTTCAGTGGAAACCCATCAGCTTTGTCAGGGCTTTAATTAAAATGACTGTTCTGAGGCTGGGCGAGGTGGCTCACATTGGTAATCCTAGCACTTTGGGAGGCCAAGGCGGGTGGATCACCTGAGCTCAGGAGTTTGAGACCATCCTGGGCAACACGGTGAAACAACCCCATCTTTACTAAAATACAAAATTTTAGCCAGGTGTGGTGGCGTGCACCTGTGATCCCTGCTACTCAGGAGGCTGAGGCAGGAGAATCACTTGAACCCAGGAGGTGGAAGTTGCAGTGAGCCAAGATCAAGCCATTGCACTCCAGCCTGGGTGACAGAGCGAGACTCTATCTCAAATAAATAAATAAATAAGTAAAAAATAAAATAAAATAAAATAGCTATTTTGGCCAGGTGTGGTGGTTCACACTTGTAATCCCAGCACTTTAGAAGGCCAAAGCAGGAGGATCGCTTAAGGCCAGGAGCTTGAGACCATCTCCACAAAAAATTTTTAAAAATTAACCGGTGGCTCATGTCTATAATCCCAGCACTTCAGGAGGCTGAGGCAGGTGGATCACCTGAGGTCAGGAGTTTGAGACCAACCTGACCAACACGGAGAAACCCCATCTCTACTAAAAATACAAAATTAGCCAGGCAGGGTGGTGCATGCCTGTAATCCCAGCTACTTGGGAGTCTGAGGCAGAAGAATTGCTTGAACCTGAGAGGCAGAGGTTGCAGTGAGCTGAGATTATGCCATTGTACTCCAGCTTGGGCAACAAGAGTGAAATTCTGTCTCAAAAGAAAAAAAAAAAATTAACCATGTGTGGTGTTACACACTTGTCCCAGCCAATTGGGAGGCTGAGGCATGAGGATCACTTGCACCCAGAAAGTTAAGGCTACAGTGAGCCATGATTGCACCACTGCACTCCAGCCTGAGTGACAGAGCAAGACCCTGCCTCTCCAAAAACAAAAAACAAGCTCTTTCACAGCATTGTCAGGTTTGTTCTTGGAGTGGGAGGGAGTCCTATGCCTTTCCTGACCCTTCTCCTGCCCTGTCTCCCAGCTGCTGAATGCCATGGTGGCAAAGCTGGGGAACAGGGACGACCCGCTCCCCCAGGACTCCTTTGAAGGTGTGGACGAGGATGAGTGGGTGAGTGGCAAATGGCCCCATTTCCCGGCAGGCAGCGCCATCCCTTGGCACATGCCACAGCACGCATCTCCTGCCCTCCCAGGCCCTCCTGACTCCCTCCCACCTCTTGGTGTTTCGCCCCAGGACTAGCCTGCGCCCCTGTCACCTCCACCTCACCTGTGCTGCGGCCTCCTAATGCACACCTCACAGCTCATCCTCAGGCTGGAAGATGCCTCTCTGGCGCTGGCACTTCTCACCCCTGCAGCCCTGGCTTCCCGTGGGCACTTCCACAGCTTCTGGGCCTCTGGCAGCTCCCAGGGACTGTTCTCATCTCTGCTGTCTCTGGGGTCAGCTGCTGCTCATCAGCTGCCCACTAGCATGTAGCCAGGGGTGTAGAGTGGTGGGGGGGGTCAGTAGCATGTCCCTGGGCAGGCCCTGGGTACCTGTCTCCCTTGGTCTCTCTGCTGTCCTGGGCTGGTCCCATCCTGGGCTGGCCTCATCCAGCACCTTTGCTCACCCCACGCTGCCCCATCTTGCCTGCTGCCCCAGTTCTGGTCGAGGGCCTTGGGGGCTGGCCTCCCACCAGGCCTTCTGGAGCAGCACCAGTCTCAGGGCCCTGGGACCAGCTGCCCTGCTTCCCAGGTTTGTAGCCAGGAGAAGGAGTCATCGCAGAGCTGATGGTCCAATAAGGGGGGGTGTGAGCCCCACAAAGACTGGCCCCTGCTCTGGATGTTCTCAGCAATTAAACTTTTTTAAGCTGGCCACCTCTTATGCTGCTGTGGTCTCTGGGCTGGTTGGCAGGCGAAGGGGACAGGAATGTGGGTGACAGGGGTTTGGACTTGGGCTTCCCTGTATCTTAGCCTCACTCTGCTCCCAAGACCTGATCAGCTGCGCACTGCTGGAAGTCATTCGTTCACCACGCAGGTACCTGCAGTGCTCTGGATGGCGGGATGCTGTAAAGGACAGGAGAGACAAGGTCTTGCAAGGAGCTTCAGCTTCCTACAGCCTTCTTATGTGGGGGGATTAGACTGTCTGCAGGCAAGCAGATAGGGTGCAAAGACAGCAGTAAGGAAGAGAAACTGGCTGGGTGTAGTTACTCACACCTGTAATCCAAGCACTTTGGGAGGCCAAGGTGGGAGGATCTCTTGAGGTTAGGAGTTCAAGACTAGCCTGGCCAACATGGTAAAACCTCGTCTCTATTAAAAATACAAAAATTAGGCCAGGCGCAGTGGCTCACATCTGTAATCCCAGCACTTTGGGAGGCCAAGGCAGGCGGATCACCTGATGTCAAGAGTTCGAGACCAGCCTGGACAACATGGTGAAACCTCATCTCTACTAAAAATTTAAAAAAAAAAAAATTAGCTGAGTGTGGTGGCACACACCTGTAGACCCAGCTACTGGGGAGGCTTAGGCAGGAGAATCGCTTGAACCCGGGAGGTGGAGGTTGCAGTGAGTCAAGATTGCGCCACTGCACTCCAGTCTGGGTGCCAGTGAGACTTTGTCTCAAAAAAAAGAAAAAAATGAGCCAGGTGTGGTGATGGGTACCTATAATCCCAGCTACTGGGGAAGCTGAGGCAGGAGAACCACTTGAAACCAGAAGGCAGAGGTTGCAGTGAGCCGAGATCATGCTGTTGCACTCTAGCCTGGGCGACAGAGCAAGACTCCGTCTCAAAAAAACAAAAAAAAACAAAAAAAAAAAAAGAAACTGGGGAACAAGAAGCGACTGAGATTCAGGGTTTGAGAAGGTGATTTTGAGGTAAGAGACAAGACCTGAGGGCTGATGAGGAGCCAGGCAGGGAGAGAGCCGCTTCCAGGCAAGCAAGGAAGGACAATGTGGGCACAGAGGGAGGAACGTGGAGAATGGGAGGAAGGGGAAGAAGAGCAGTGGTGCTGAGCAGGGGGCCAGGCGGCCCAACTTTCATCCCACCATTTGCTGAATGCCGTGCACCACATGCTGTTCCAGGCACTTGACATCTGAGAGCAGAGAGAGAAAAGTCTTGCCCAATAGGAACTCCCACTCTAGTGGAAGGGAAGAGATTCTCAACAATAAACAAAAATAAAGGGAGGCCAAGGTGTGAGGATTGCTTGAACCTAGGAGTTTGAGATCAGACGGGGCAACATAGGGAGACCCTTATCTCTACAGAGAATACAAACATTAGCCAGGCACGTGGTCCCAGCTACTCAGCAACCTGAGGTAAGAGTATCGCTCAAATGCTGGAAGGTCAAGATCGAAGTGAGGCATGATCATACTACTGCATTGCAGCCTGGGCAACAGAGTGAGACTCTTGTCTCCAAAAAAAAAAAAATATGCCAGGTGTGGGCTGGGCATGATGGGAGACTGAGGTAGTAGGATCACTTGAACCCGGGAAGTGGAAATTTTAGTGAGCTGAGATTGTATCACTGCACTCCAGCCTGGGTGACAGAGCAAGACTTCGTCTCAAAAAAAAAAAAAGGAAAAAAATAAAACAATAAATAGGTCGGGCACGGTAACACACACCTTTAATCCCAGCACTTTGGGAGGCTGAGGTGGGTGGATCACTTGAGGTGAAGGGTTTGAGACCAGCCTGAGCAACATGGCGAAACCCTGTCTCTACTAAAAATTCAAAAATTAGTGGGGCATGGTGGTCCGTGCCTGTAATCCCAGCTTCTCAGGAGGGTAAAGCATGAGCATCGCTTGAACCTGAGAGGTGGAGGTTGCAGTCAACCAGGATCGTGCCACTGCATTCCAGCTTGGGTGGCAGGGTGAGACTCTGTCTCAAAATAATAAATAAGTAAATTATGTTTTATGGTAGAGGGTGGTCAGAGTCTTGGACAAAAAATATAGAGACTATCAAGAAGGGAGAATAAGCCAGTCACAAAAGGCTGCACGTTGTATGATTGAATTTCATTGTTTTTGGTTTTTTTTTCCTTTTTTTTCTGTTTTTTGTTTTGTTTTGTTTTGTTTTTGTGGCAGGGCCTTGCTCTGTCATCCAGGCTGGAGTACAGTGGCATGATCACAGCTCACTGCAGCTTCTACCCCCCAGGCTCAAGTGATCCTCCCACCTCTCAGCCTCCCAAGTAGATGGGACTACAGGCGCCTGCCACCACACCTGGCTAATTTTTGTACTCTTTGTAGAGATGGGGTTTCACCATGTTCCCCAGGCTGATCTTGAGTTCCTGGCCTCAAGTGATCCTCTCACCTCGGCCTCCCAAACTGTTGAGATTACCAGCGTGAGCCACCACGCCCAGCTTGTATGATTCCGTTTCTATGAAATGTCCAGAACCTGCGAATCCACGGGGAGAAAAATGAGTGGTTGACGGAGGCTGGGGGAGGGGAGTGATTAATGGGTGATGAAAACGTACTGGAACTAATAGTGGACAGTGGCACAGCTCTGTGAATAAAAGGCATTGGACTGTGCACTTGACAATCGTGAAATGTCAAGTGTATGCATTATATCTCAGTAAAGCTGTTACTTTTTTCATTCATGGGGGGCAAGTCACGGCGTTGTAAGGGGTCTAGGTGGGCCTCATTGAGGTGACACTTGAGCAATTATTTGAAGGAGGAAACGAGCGTCCCAGGCAGGAGGACTATGGATGAAACCTATCTTGAAGTTTCCTATTTTCTTCAATATTCCTGAGAATTTGGGATCCTACTCCATATATGTTCGTTGATTTCATATAATGTTGCATTCCCAAATATTTTGGCGAAATCAAGGGCAGAAATCGCCCACGTCTGACCGATGTGCTTAGCTGCTCCAGCGCACCAGCGTAGGCGCACAGGCCCTTGAGGCTCCTGGTACCGCCCCACGCCCGTCCCCAGTTGTCCGGAGCCCGAAGCAGGCTCCGCCCTGTGTCAAATCCCGCCTCCGACTCCGCCCCGAGCGGCTACGACACCGCCGGCGCCCCGCCCCGGGACCGAGGTAACACGCATGCCCAGTGCCGTCTCGCGCAAGCGCTCTCTGCGGCTTCCCTTGACCTCTGACCCACCGGCCACCCTTGAGCCGGGGCCGCAAGGCCAGGAAGTCGGAGCCTGAGTCCCCGAGGCAGAGCAGCTGCCATGGTGAGGCCCGAGTCGGGCACAGCCCGAGGAAGGGAGGCCGAGTCGGGCTGGGAGCCGGGCGGCGGGCGCCGTGCGCCCCCTGCGTGCCCGGCAGGAAGCAGGGTCTGGGAAGCGTTGCATCCAGGGGGACCTAGGCCAGCAGTGGCGGCAGCGGCGGCATTAGGGCCAGAGAAAGCCGTCTGCGTGGAAGAGCCCGGGAAAACGTGGTCGCGCTGTGTCTAGCCCGCGTGTGAGCCAGTAGCCGTGGGCGGCGGTGGAGCGTGGGTCTGGCCGGTGAGCACCTCCCCTGGAACCTTACAGCACTGCAGAGTCGATGTTGCTATCTCCATTTGGAAAGTTGGCTTTTCCAGGAAAGTGGCAGACCTGGGGCTTGAACTAGGCCCCGAGACACCAAGCACGGAGCGTTTGTGTGATAGCGTTTTCTCGTAGAGCCAGTCCACAGACCTGTGCCGCACTGACTGTCAGGTCACGTGGGGAACCTTTCAACGTGCAGGCTTGGCTGGGCGTGGTTGCTCATGCCTGGAATCTCAGCACGTTGGGAGGCCGAGTCGGGTGGATCACCAAGTCAGGAGATCGAGATCATTCTGGCCAACATGGTGAAACCCTGTCTCTACTAAAAATACAAAAATTAGCTGGGCGTGGTGGCGCGCTCCTGTAGTCCCAGCTACTCAGGAGGCTTAGGCAGGAGAATAGCTTGAACCCGCAAAGTGGAGGTTGTAGTGAGCCGAGATCACGCCACTGCACTCCAGCCTGGGCGATAGAGCGAGACTCCCTCTCAAAAAAAAAAAAAAAAGTGCAGTCTCACGCCTGTAATCCCAACACTCTTGGAGGCTGAGGCGAGCGAATCATGAGGTCAGAAATTTGAGACCAGCCTGGCCAATGTGGTAAAAACCCCCTTTCTACTAAAAATACGAAAATTAGCCGGGTGGAGTGGCGTGGTCCTGTGGTCCCAGCTGCTTGACCCTGGGAGGCAGAGGTTGTGAACCAAGATCCTGCCACTGCACTCCAGCCTGGGTGACAGAGTGAGACTCTGTCTCAAAAAGATATAAAAATTAGCCAGGCATGGTGGCAGGCATCTGTAATCCTAGCTGCTTGGGAGGCTGAGGCATGAGTATCGCTTGAACCAGGAGGCAGAGGCTGCAATCAGCTGAGATTGTGCCACTGCACTCCAGCCCTAGGTGATAGAGCAAGACTCTGTCAAAAAAAAAAAAAAAAAAAAGAGAGAGAGAGAGAGAAAACAGGTTCTTGTGCGATATCCCTGGAGGTTCTGCATATGTAAGTTCCCCAAGTGACTCTGTTGCAAGCAGTTTGGGGAGCACTTCTTAACTAATATACTAATAAGGATAATGTAACAGCTAACAGCTTACAATTGCCAGCCCCTGAGCTAAGGCTTTATGTAGATTCTGTCATTTAGTGTTTATGAAGTCCTGCTGTCATTGTTCTTATTTTACAGATAAGAAACCTGAGGTTCAGACAGTTTTGACTCCTCCACAGTCATGCATCCCACTGTGTCAGAGACCTCTTTGGAGCCCAGGGCTGTGTCCCAAGACTCATGTTTTTCTTTGTTTTTTGAGGTAGGATCTCTCTCTGTTACCCAGGCTAGAGTGCGGTACAGCTATCCTAGCTCACTGCAGCCTTGAACTCCTGGGCTCAAGTAAGCCTCCTACCTCAAACTCCCAAGTAATTGGGCCTACAGGTGGGTGCCAGCACCCCTGACTAATTTTTAAATTTGTTTTAGAGATGGGGTCTTGTTGTATTGCCCAGGATGGGTCTCCTAGGCTGGAGTACAGTGGTGCGATCACAGCTTACTGCAGCCTCGACCTCCCGGGGCTCAAGTAATCCTCTGACCCCATCCTCCCGAGTAGCCTCAGCCTTCTGGGTGGTTGGGACGACAGGCATGCTCCACTATGCCCAACCAATTTTTTGTATTTTTCATGGAGATGAGGTTTTGCCATGTTGCCAGGCTGGTCTCAAACTCCTGGGCCCAAGCAGTCGTCCTGCGTCGGCCTCCCAAAGTGCTGGGATTATAGGCGTGAGCCACTGCACCCAGCGTGACAGTATGTTAACAGGAAAAGAAAGTGCTTTCAGAAGGTATACATGGGAGAGCCTGAGAAGGTTTCACTCAGGGGACGGTGGATGATGTTAAGTCCTGAAGTATGTTGGGTTTTGACAGGGTCAGGGTAGAAGGGGGGATGGTCAGGATGGAGGAATTCAGAACAGCAAAGACCCTGCAGAGTCCACAAGCATGAGAGCAGCTCTAGGAGCAGAGGGTGTGGCTGCAGTGGGGAGAGAGGTGAGGGTGACAAGTTGAGCCCAGACCCATCACCGTGAATGTGAAGCTGGGGAGTGGACCGATTGTGTAGGCAGCAGTGGAGAATTGTGTGTACACTGGGAGATGGCCAGAACTCTCCCGCAGAAAGGGTTAGGAGGCGCCTGGAAACCCTGCCTGGGGACATGGAGTTCATGAGACAGCAGGTTAGCCAAAGCTGAACAGCCATATTCATTCAAATGCCTTGGGGACACTTGCTGTGCCAGCCACTGACCAGGCCCCGGGATGCCATGGCACGTGCTACAGTTGTGGTCCTGACCTTCCTCCTGCCTAGTTGTGATGCCAGCATCTGTTTGCAGGGGCCCAGGGTGACTAGAGTGTCCTTGAGAATCAGGCTGTCTGCTCATCTCCCCGGAGCCTGGGGCTTGGCCTCAAAGGCATGTTGCAGGCAAATCTCAAAGACACAAATAAGTATAAACCCCATTGCTGAGTGCCTCCCACAGCACTGTCTGTGGTCCCAGCTGCTGGGCTCTGGTCCTGCCTCAGGCCAGGTTGCTGCCCAGCAAGGACATGCATGTGCTGCCCCCACGCGTCCTGGGGTTGGGTCCTGTGCTTCTGACTACTGCTTTCTGGCAGCCTCGTGGCCCGAAGTTGGATGCCACGTCAGCTGGGTCCTCTTGCCTGGGACCCTCAGGCCCAAGTGTCAGTCAGTGGACTATAGAATGTTTGGAGCCTCTGGGAGGGGCCTCAGGCAGTAGCTGTTTTGGTCACCCATGGTAGCTGCTGCTGGCAGAGCTCTGTCCCCATGAATGAGCTCTGAAACCAGCCTGACCCATGGCAAGAGCTCCGGGGACATTACGGTACTGCTTAGGTGGGTAAGAGGCTTGGCTATGCCATCTAGTTCTGGACCTGCCGCTGTCTGTCCACATAGTATTATGGGCATTGCCTCCTGAGGGCCTTATTGTCCTCTTGTGAGGATGGTATTATACTCTCCATTTTGCAGTTAAGAAAACTGAGATCGGCTGTGCACAGTGGCTCATGCCTGTAATCCCAGCACTTTGGGAAGCCGAGGAGGGCAGATCGTGTGAACTCAGGATTTTTAAGACGAGCCTGGGCAACATGGCAAAACCCCATCTTCTCCGGAAGAGTACAAAATTTAGCCAAGTGTGGTGGGTGGCATATGCCTGTAGCCCTAGCTACTCAGGAGGCTTAAGCAGGAGGCTGTCTTGAGGCCAGGCAGTTGAGGCTGCCAGTGAGCCATGATTGCACCACTGCACTCCAGCCTGGGCAACAATGTTGGACTCTGCTTAAAAAAAAAAAAAAAAAAAAAGGTAGGCATGGTGGCTCACGCCCATAACCTCAACAGTTTTGGAGGCCGAGGTGGGTGGATCACTTGAGGTCAGGAGTTTGAGACCAGTCTGGGCAACATAGCACAGCCTCATCTTTAAAAAAGTTAGCTGGGTGTGGTGGCTCAGGCCTATCATCCCAGCACTTTGGGAGGCTGAGGAGAGCAAGATCTCATGAGGTCAGGAGTTCAAGACCAGCCTGACCAACATGGTGAAACCCTATCTCTACTAAGAGTACAGAATTAGATGGGCGTGGTGGCATTCACCTGTAGTCCCAGCTGCTCCAGAGGCCGAGGCAGGAGAATCGCTTGAACCCAGGAGGCAGAGTTTATAGTGAGCCGAGATCGTGCCACTGTACTCTAGCCTGGGTGACACAGTGAGACTCAGACTCAAAAAAAAAAAAAAAAAAAAAAAAGTCAAAACAAAACAGACAAGTTCAGAGAGGTTGAGTAATTTGTCCAGGAGCACACAGCTATCGAGAAACAAAGCTAGGGTTCTGGTCCCAGGTCAGCATGGTTCTCATTCTGCTTCCTCGCTGCTTCCCAGCACCCTGAGGGAATGTAGTACGGTGTTTTGTGGGCTTCACCCCTGAGGAAGCAAAGAGCCTATATCAAGTGAACTGCCATTTTGAAAGAAGCTTTGTTACTTCAAATCGCCTGGTCCTTGTCAGGTTTTGTGAAACAATAGTAATGAATGAAAACCAATGTTTATTGAGCACCTGTTGTACAATTAGGCTCTGTGCCAGGAACTTGACAGGCATTATCTCATTTAATTCATATGACAGCTTTATTGGTGGCCACATTTTACAAGTAAGCAAACTGGGGCTCAGGAGTTGAGACCTTGTCCAGAGTCACACAGCTAGGATTGGCACACAGGGGATCCCAAAGCCTGCGGGTGTTATAACCATTACACTACACTGCCTCTTCTGGGAGATGCCTCTCGCAGGAACCTTGCTGGCCTCCATGTGCCATCCAGTCTGCTGTAACTTTGCAGGCCAGCCCCCCTGTGCCCTGCAGCTCTGGGCAGCAGAAGCCACAGGCCACCATGCCGCTTTGGTTTGAAGTGTGCAGGGGTTGGTTGGGGAAGCTCCCCAGTTATGGGCTCAGCTCCTTTTTTTTTTTTTTTTTTTTTTTTTTTTTTGGAGGGGGGGTTTCTCTCGTTCCCCAGGCTGGAGTGCAATGGCGCGATCTCGGCTCACCGCAACCTCCGCCTCCTGGGTTCAGGCAATTCTCCGGCCTCAACCTCCTGAGTAGTTGGGATTACAGGCACGCGCCACCATGCCCAGCTAATGTTTTTGTATTTTTAGTAGAGACGGGGTTTCACTATGTTGACCAGGATGGTCTCGATCTCTTGACCTCGTTATCCACTCGCCTCGGCCTCCCAAAGTGCTGGGATTACAGGCTTGAGCCACCGCGCCTGGCCTCTCAGCTCTTAACATGCATTATTTTGTAATAGTCTAGTCATTGGCCTTGGCAGAAGAGTAAACAAGTGATTTCAAGGCCATGTGGTGGGAGGGGTAGCCTGAGACCTGAGCCATGTTCCAGGCTGAGGGGACCCTCTGCCTTTCACCTCTGTCCTCTGTCCTTCAGACAGCACCAGCATCCCATCCCTGAGCCTGCTGTTCCACTCAGGAGGGTGTTTAGGAAGGTGGTGAAGTCAGCTGAGACCACAGGTGTCAGCAGGTGCATCCCTGACCCTCCCATACCTGCAGCACAGCGACCACAGCCCTACCCCTCACCTTGATCACAGGATGGTCATCTCTGGGTTCTGCTTTCTGCTGTGAAATCCAGAAGTTATGAAATTTCCACCTACTTGTGAAATCCTAACCCACTTGTGTTTGTTCATTCCCCTAATGGCCCATAATCACATCCGGCCTGTTAGGAAAGTGCAGGTCCTCAGAGGCTGAACAAGGCCAGTTCTGGAGTCTGGAATCCACTGGAATCTGTGGAGCAAGCCCCTCCAGCCTCAGGGTTGGGCTCTTGATACTTGTCAGCTTGCTCAGGCACCCTTCCTTCAGAACCCAGGACCCTGCGTAGTGACTCCCGTGACTGGTAGCACCAGCCTTGGGTTTCCCATCTGCCTCCAAGGTACCCACTGTATGTCCTCTGGCCAGTCACTGACTGCCATGAGTTGTCAGGATTAAATGGCACAATGAATTGAACGTGTTTGGCACTGTGCCTGGTGTGTGGGCTCAGTTGATACTTGTTGATTAAAGGGAAATCTAACTACCGAAAAGCACTGGGAAGAAAGGGGGAGTCACTGGGCAGTGCCACATGAGCTCTCAGCCTATGCCAAGCCTCCTCCAGCCCACACCATGCCCCTGCATCTACGGCTTCGCAGTGACTGGGTCCTTTGTACATGCTGTCTATATATAATCTCTTTGTTTCACACAAGATCTGTGCGTCTTTCCATGGCATCTGCCAGATTCCCAGTTTCCCCGGCCAGCCAAGGCTGTTGGGGGCTCACAGGAACTCCCTTCTGCCTTCTCTCCTGCCAGTTTCGGCTCAACCTAGTCCCTCCATCTAGAAAGCCCTAGTATTTCTGTCATGATTCTACCTGCTCTGCAAAGCCCAGCCCAAAAAGAACACCCTTCTCTCACAGAACCCCATCTCAGCTGGAAGTTTTCCCTCTTGACTCTCTGTGCTTCCGGTCACCTCTTACTGAGTCTTCCCCAGGGCCTCCGTGGGGCGTGGAATCACACGTGCAGCCTTCAGGCACATTCAGCCTGCTGTGCAACAGTGGGATTCGCTGGCAGGCCAGCAGCGTGCCCAACCTGGGGCAGGGACCAGGCTAGCTTTGTGCTCAGGTGCTGATCAGAGTAGACTTTCAGCAGATGTTTGCATGAATGGGTGAACAAATGGCTGAACAAATGACAAATGGATGAGCCTGACTCTCCCTCATCATGTGGTCTGTGGTGTGTTTAAATACCCTCCTGGTGGCCTTTTAGCTCCTTGAAGATGGAAATGGGTTTGTACTAAGTAGGCCCTTAGCAAGTTTGTTTTATTGAGTGGAGCTGCCTTAAAATCATCGTACTTGGGAGAATTACTATGGATCTGTTTCCCCATTGGTAAAATAAAGGTTGGGGCTGATGATCTTAGAAACACAGGAAAACCAATCTTGGCCCCAAAGTTGAGGGGGAGATACTGCCAGGTCTGGTACCGTCCCTGTGTTCTAGCTCCCAGGCCACCATGTTTCCTCCTGAAGCTGGTGGCTGCAGCCGCTTTGCCTTTGCTCTTTGCCTTTCTTGAAGGATGAGGGAGGATCTCTTGGAGTTCTGTCAAATTCACCCCCCACCTGCCTGTCCAATGAGTATCTAACCCACCCATCATGGAAGCTTTCAGTCAGGGTGCTTTGGAGGGGGTGGCTTGGGGCAGCAGCTCTGTGCTTCATGACCTCAGGTCTCCAGCAGTCTGCTAACCAGGTGCCTGCTTTGCCCACAGGCCAAGTACCTGGCGCAGATCATTGTGATGGGTGTGCAGGTGGTGGGCAGGGCCTTTGCACGGGCCTTGCGGCAGGAGTTTGCAGGTAAGCATGGGCCTGTCTCCCCTCTGGGATGGGAGCTCCTGTCGAGGTCAGATTTTCCCTGTAGCCATGGGCACCTCAGGCCTGATGGTTCTGCAGCGTGGGTGGCCTGGGGCACTTCCCATGGTAGGGGCATCCTTCATTGGGACCTGGTTAGCAAGAGCATCCAGGGCAGGAGCTGGCAGACTGGCCCATCTGGACACCTGGTTTTATAAAAAATAAATGGTTTTGTACAAATAAACTTTTTTTTTTTTTTTTTTTTTTTTTTTGAGATGAAGTCTCACTCTATCACCCAGGCTGGAGTGTAGTGGGGCGATCTTGGCTCACAGGAAGTCCTGCCTCCCAGGTTCAAGTGATTCTCCTCTCTCAGTCTCCCAAGTAGCTGGGATTACAGGCACCCACCACCATACCCGGCTAACTTTTGTATTTTTAGTAGAGAGGGGGTTTCAGCATGTTGGCCAGGCTGCTCTGGAACTCCTGACCTCAGGTGATCCATCCTCCTCAGTCTCCCAAAGTGTTGGGATTACAGGTGTGAGCCATGGTGCCCAGCCCTGGTTTTGTAAATAAATTTGATTGGAGCACAGACACGCCCACGGGCTGCTTTCAAGACAGAGTTGAATGGGTCCAACGTAGGCTCATGAGCCGGAGAAGCCTAAAACATCTACTTTCTGAGCCTTTAGGGAAAGTTTACCAGCTCCTGATTCTAGGTTCTGGGGTCACTGAAAGGGAAGAGGTCACCCAAGGCAGCGGCTTTGGTGGTCTAGGTGACTGGTGGGCAGCCGGGCGCCTGCAGAGCACGCTCATGCCCACAGCTCCACTGTCCAGTCCCCACCGGAGCCTAAAGCTCCACAATTTGCTGTGCCCTGGGATGTGGGGGTGGGTTGTCATTTCATGGTCTAGGTTGGGGACTAGGAGCCAGGTTTGGTGGTCAGACCCTGCCCTTTTCCTCCAGTGAGGCACATCCATGCTCACTGTCCCAGCCACTACCCACTAAAAAAGAAACCACTCCTGGAGAAGAGGTTCCTCGCCACCTCTGTCCCTGTGTCTCTCATCCTGTGCCGGTGGCAGGGGTGAGCCACCCACTTGGAAGGCCCAGGGCGAAGTCTGGGCTGCTGAGGACTGAGCCATCACCCACATGTCCACACAGCCAGCCGGGCCGCAGCAGATGCCCGAGGACGCACTGGACACCGGTCTGCAGCTGCTTCCAACCTCTCTGGCCTCAGCCTCCAGGAGGCACAGCAAATTCTCAACGTGTCCAAGCTAAGCCCTGAGGAGGTCCAGAAGGTAAGGCCACTGGGCTGCCCCAAAGCCTGAGGGGGAGAGGCTGCCAGGGCGGGAAGAGTGAAGGGAGGCCTGGCAGAGAGGTCCAGTTTGGATGCTGTGGCCATAGCCAGCTTGGACTCCAGCTTGCTCTCACTCGTTAAGTTTTAGGCCCGAGGCAGGACAGTTTTAGCAGCCATGTCGCCCTCCAGGGTACCTGTCCACATCTGCCTCTCAGTGGCCACAACAGCTGCGTGTGGTACGCAGTGTGGAGAGGAGTCCTGTGGCTTCTCTCATGTGACCTCACATAGCCTGCCCGGCGTCTCTCGCCTACAGTCTGCAGTCCTCTCAGCCATCTCCTCTCCTCCGCAGAACTATGAACACTTATTTAAGGTGAATGACAAATCCGTGGGTGGCTCCTTCTACCTGCAGTCAAAGGTGAGTGGTCTTTGATTCTGGAAGGAGGGAAGTCACAGGACCCCCTCTCCTCGCTTGGGACTCAATTCCTGGCTGGGGGAAGCTGGCCAGCTAAGGGCTTAGTACACAGAAAACTGTGCCAGGCCTTCCCATGGTGCCCCAGCCTCACGGAGTCCCCTAAACTGCTACCCCTCTGACTGCTTCAGCTCTGGGGTCCAGCCACTCAGGCTGTGTCACTCCAGACAGCAACCCTCCCTCCAGCAGCTGGGACTTGGAAGGAGCAGGAGCACCAGCGGGTGGGGTGCTGGAACCAGCTCTCAGCTCACAGAAGTCGCAGCATGCACTGGGCCCCTGCAGTCTGGCTCTGTCTCCCCAGGCCACCCCTGACCCTGGGGTAGCGCCGAAGGAAGCATTGGTATCCACCCACTGCTCTCCAAAAAACGGACCTGGGCCAGATGGGAAGAGGCTGTCCCATGTGGGCAAGGGGCATAGGGGAGAGGCTTAGCCTCCCAGCCTGATTATCTGTGACCTACCAGGTGGTTCGCGCAAAGGAGCGCCTGGATGAGGAATTCAGAATCCAGGCCCAGGAGGACAGAGAAAAAGGGCGAACGCCCCACACGTGACTGCTTGGCTCTCCACACCCATCCCGCCACCTCTAATTTATAGCTTGGTAATAAATGTCTTTTCTGCATTTCTCATGTGCATGGGTCCAGATTCCAGAGGGCAGGCTGCTCCTCTGCCAGTTGCAGGGCTGTGTGTGCTTGGGTTGGGGAGGCAACAGCCTGACAGCCCAGAGGGGCCTGGCTGGGCAAGCTTGGCAGGCAGGCAGCCAGCCAGCCAGCGGGCCCCAGCCAAGTCCAGTCACGTACAGGATGCAGCCTCTCCTGCCTCCACAGCACCCGTGCCAGCGCCAGGCTCCCTCCTGTGGCGCCCTACCAGACCCCAGCTCCCAGTCACCATCGGGTGCCCCTGCCCTTCCCACAGGGTGGCAGTCCCCTGGTCCCAGAGCTCTCTTGGCAGCCACCCTGTCCCTGGGGTGAGTTTGAACCAGCACCTCAGTCATCTGGGCATAATACCCCAGGATGCAGCTGGGGGAAGAGGTGCCTCTACCCACCCACTGCTTACTGAAGCCTCACTGGGCAGTAGTGGGCCAAGGACCTGAACCTTGGGATGCTCAGTCTGGAATCTCCCGTCTCAGCTCCCATCACCTGTGCGCCCTCAGCACCTACCTCCTCCCCAGCCTTCGAGGTCCTGCTCTCAGTTGCCGATTGAGAGGGAAGGGCACCTGCAGAGTCGGGGAAGATCAGGCTGGCAGGGGCTCCGGGGCAGCGCACAGCCGGGCACAGGGCCAGGCTCCGGCACATCCACCACGCACAAGCCATCTTTGCAACTCACTTTTATTGTTTCTTTATAAACTTCCTCTCCCATGGAGGAATATATTGTTATAGTCATTAGCTTATCTCTTTTTTTTTAAAACTCTATGCTAACAGCAATGGAGCCAAGAGGAGGAAAAACATAGCTACGATAGAAAGGCACTTAGAACCTGTTAAAATACTGATATCCTGGAATGTGCAACAACAAACCAACGACAACCACAAAAAGTACACCGGCCCTTCCGAGCCTGGTCCGTCACCGAATCGCATGCTGAGCTTGTCGGCCTTCCAGTGCCCTGTTCCTCCGCTCCGCTTGAGTCAGAAACCCATGACCCCACCAGGGACTTAAGGCCTGGGGCCCTCACAGGGGTGGGGGGTGCTCGGGGCCTGCATGGGGCCCGAAGAAAGGAGACCAGCTCCCTCCTACCTTGCTCATAGCCCCTTCGAGGGGCAGAGCCAGTGCGGCGGGGCCCTGTTAGGGCTGGAGTCCGAAGCCCAGTGGCAGGGCAGGCCAGGTCAGGGTGACCCCTCTGGGACAGAAGGGCAGTCTGGGAGAGGGTGGGGTCAGCAAAGCTGCCAGAGGATCTGCAGGGCCACTGAGGACCCCAGTGCTATCCAGGCAGCTGCCTCGTTCTACAGATGGGGAGGTGGAAAGGCTGGGCCATTCCACGGCCTGGTGACAGCACAGGCCCAGAAGCCAGAACTCCCAGCCACCAGGTGGGAGAGGGAGCAGAGGGGAGGCCCCAGATGGGGGATGCATGGGTGCATCCATCCCCCAGGGTGTCCTGGGATGGGATTAAGGGGCACAAGGCCTTCCAGCACCCTTAAATGGTTCTGGCCCCTGCCAGAGTCCTTGAGTGGCACAGAACCTGAGAGAGCCCGTTGGGTATTAGGGGTAGGGAAGCGCCTCTGAGAAAGCAGCTCGGAAGGAAAGAGCCTGAGGAAGCAAGTGTCACAGGTGGTCCTCCAACCACCGCTTCCCTCAGGCCTTCAGTCCACAGCCTCCAGGAAGTTCCAACACAGCACTGGCCGGGAACCCCCTCCCCTGCATGCTGTCACTTGGAGCCCCAGACCAGGAGATGTGTCCCAGCCAGCCTCCCCCTCCTGGTGCAGGACCAAGGCCCGCAGGCCTCTGCAGGGGGCACTGCCCAGGCCAGGCCCAGTGGGGATGGAAGCAGGAAGACCGGGTGCTGGGTCTGGCCCCACATGCTCCCTGAGCCAGGGCCCAGGCCACTCTGTCCTGGCACTACACCTGGCCTGGTACCTCCTCTCACCAGCTCAGGGGCCCTCAGACCGGCTTCTCACTGTCCTCGGGTGACCTAAGGTAGAGGAAGGAGGCCCCCTGGGGTGCAGAGATGGAGTGGCCAGCTATCCCCTCAGTCTGGAGGTGGCGTCCCTTGGGCAGTGCTGTCAGCCTGGCCTGGGGTGAGAAGGGCGGCCGCAGAGCGAGGTGCGGGGCCTCCCTTCTAACTAGCAGGAGGCACCTTTGTCCTGGGGGGCATGCTTCTGCCTGGGGCTTTGAAGGGGCCTGCATCTGTCTTGCTTTCCCTCTGGAGGCAGGGTCAGAGAGAAAGGAGTCCAAGGAGCCCCCAAGACAGGGGCTGGGTAAGCCTAGGAGGGATGGGTGGGCTTCTGGTCCCTGGGGGTCCCTCTCAGGAAGGGGAGCCTGGCGCCAACAGGGAGGGCAGATGCCGTCCCACCCACCCTCTCTGCTGGAGAAGGGGTAGTCATTGGGTGAGGAAGGTACCAGGGTGGGAGAGAAACGGGAGGACAGGGGCAGGGACAAGCCTGGCAGAAGCTGAGAGCTGGGTGGGGGAGCCAGAGGGGAGCGAGGCGTCAGCACCCAGGAGCACAGCTCCCCCCGAATGGCAGGCCAGCCCCACCCAGGGACCAGGAGACCAGCCATGAATGACCTAGCACCATCCTTACTCCCTGGCGGGCTAGGCTGGGGCTGCCCAGGCAGTAGGACATTATTGCTATTTCACAGAAGAGTTTCTGTTCGTCAGGGGGCAGTGCCAGGAGCTGCCGGCAGGGCCGTAATAGTTGTCCACAGGGTGGGTTCAGTTCACCACAGCCGGTTTGAGCAGCACGGAGCCCGGCGGGATGACCACCCAGCCAGGAGCCAGTGCCTCTGGGCTGCTGGCGGTGGAGTTGACGCCGGTGGACAGGTCTAGCACGGTGCCCGGCAGCAGGGGGAGTCCATCAGGGCTTGGCCGGGAGCAGCTGCTCTCCGTCCTTTCGAGGGGCGTCTTGCGGCCCTCCATGCCCAGGGCCCTGGCAGGCACTGACCCACGCCCCTTCTCCACCTCGCCCTTGCCACCAGCAGAGCCAGCAAGGAGGGAGACCACAGGCAAGCCCAGTCCGCCAGCCCCAAAGGGCGAGGGCAGCAGCGGGTTCTTGGCCAGATTGAGAGGCAGCACAGGGCCCGGCAGCCCAGGACCCATGCCCCCTCCACCTCCACTGCCCCCACCACTGCCACAAGCCAGGGCACTGAGGTCGAGGGGGCCGGGAGCCAGGGGCAGGGGTAGGCCAGGCAGGCCAGGGCCTCCAAAGAGGGCGGCTGGGTTAGGGATGATGATCTGGGCCCCGCTGACATAGGGGCCGCCATCGGGGGCAGGCAGTGGCGGCTTGGGGGGTGGGCGCAGCTGCAGGAGCTCTTGCTGCTCATGGGACACGAAGTGGCCGTGGGCCTTGATATGCTTGCGCAGTGAGCTGGGGTCCGTGTAGCGCTTGTGGCAGCCGGGCATCTTGCAGTAGTAGGGCTTGTCCACATAGTGGGTGCGAGTGTGCTTAAAGCGGTCACTGGAGTTGGAATAACGTTTGTTGCAGCCCTCATAGGGGCAGACGTAGGGCTTCTCACCTGCAGGGTGGTGCGGGGCTGCTGTGAGGGGAGTCTCCCTTGAGTCCCCATGCACTCAACATCCCCCGGGCCAAGCACTCCCTGGAAGCACAGATGCCCCAATTCTGTGGACAGGGGACATCCCCAGCACATGGCATGAGATATGCCCCGGCAGGGCACAGAGGCTGAGAACCCAGCCTGGCTGAGTCCAGCTCTGCCTGGCCTCACCCTGCACCCTCTGCTACAGAGGGTGTGCCTTTCAGCAGCAGAACATGGCCTCGGAGGCCGGGCCCAGTGGCTCATGCCTGTAATCCCAGCACTTTGGGAGGCCAGGGCAGGCAGATCACTTGAGGCTAGGAGTTTGAGACCAACCTGTCCAACATGGTAAAACCCTGTCTCCACTAAAAATACAAAAATTAGCTGGGCTTGGTGGCAGATGCCTGTAATCCCAGCTACCTGGGAGGCTGAGGCATGAGAATCACTTGAACCCAGAGGCAGAGGTTGCAGTGAGCAAAGATCATGCCACTGCACTCCAGTCTGTGTGTCTCAAGAAAAAAAAAAAAAAAAACATGGCCTTGGAGATCACCTTCTGGCACAAGGTGCCCAGCACAGGCCTGGCCACAGGGAATGCTGCCTGGACACCACCACCCTCACTCAACAATGTGGCTCAAGTTTCACCAGGCATTTGCTGCTACCCTGGCCACAGGAGGGGGCCACGTGTAGCAACTGACCGCTTGACACATGGCTTTCCACCTGGAGATGTGCTGCCAATGTGAAATAAACACTAGGAAAAAAGATACCAGCTTCCTGAGGCTTTGTCATGAAATGAAGAACTTTAGTATCTCACCAATTTGTCTTTAATACTGAATTGATAAAACATTGGAGGTACCGGGGTCAATGAACCATATTGCAATTAATTTCACCCATTTCTTTTTTTTTTGAGATGGAATTTCGCTCTTGTTGCCCAGGCTGGAGTGCAGTCGCATGATCTCGGCTCACTGCAGCCTCCACCTCCTGGGTTCAAGTGATTCTCCTCTTCAGCCTCTCAAGTGGCTGGGATTACAGGTATGTGCCACCATGCCTGGCCAATTTTGTATTTTTAGTAGAGACAGGGTTTCTCCATGTTGGTCAGGCTGGTCTTGAACTCCCCACTTCAGGTGATGTGCCCCCTCAGCCTCCCAAAGTGTTGGAATTACAGGTGTGAGCCACCGCACCCGTTCATTTCACCCATTTCTTTTTATTGTTTTTTTATGCATCGATTAGGAAGTTTAAAATTATGTCTGTGGCTCCAACAGCCAGAGCTGTCCTGCTGTGGGCCTGGGCTGTAATGAGGAGTGAAGCCGACCCAACCTCAGCGATCACAGAGGTGGCATTAGTCAGATGATACAGACGGGACCCAGGAGATGGCACTGGTGCTCCAAGAGCACGTGCTGGGCGGGGGTCTGACCCTCAGGGAGGCTTCCCCCAAGCAAACTGCATTGGAAAAGGGACCCCTGGATGGCCCTCATCTCTGAGGCTCGGGCCTTGCTCATAGTCCCCTCGTCCTGGGGCCCTGCCCAGCTGGTCTCAGCTGAGCATCCCCTTCATGGGCTGAGCTGCCTGGCCTGGCCTCAGCCTCTTACCTGTGTGTGAGCGGTTGTGGATCTTCAGGTTCTCCAGGCGGGAGAAGCTCTTGCTGCAGGTCGGGCAGCGGTGCGGCTTCTCATTGGTGTGTGTGCGGATGTGGATAAGCATCTTGTACCTGTGCCAGGGAGGGCAGGGGGCGCGGCTCAGCTCGCTGATGACCCTAGCCCTCCCTCCACCCCTCTCTCTCTCCCCTCACCTGGCGTTGAAGCCTCGGCCATGGCGGGCACAACCCTCCCAGTGGCAGCAGTACCCGGCGTCCTTCTCGGGCTTGACGTGGTAGTCGTTGACGTGGTCCACCAGGTCTTGCAGGAGCTCAAAGAGCTGGTTACACTGTGGGGGCCGGGAAGGGTTCTGAGCCCATGAGGGGTGGCCTGCCCAGACTCCACACCACTCTTCCTGGCCCCCACTCACCTTGGCCCAGCGACACACTAGCTGCTTAGGCAGGGGCAGGTCTGGCGAGAGGCACTTGTCCTTGGGAGGGGTAAGGAAGGAGGAGGCAGGCAGGTGCAGAGTTCCCCCGGAGCCCAAGGGAAGGAAGAATTGGAAGGAGCTGGGGACACCGTCCAAATAGCGCAGTGGCTGGAAGTCCTGGGGTGTGAAGGGAGAGCTGGTCAGGGTCCCGCTGGCCCAGGGCCCCGCTGGCCCAGAGCCCCCCTGTCCCATCTACAGTGCGTTGAATGGTGTCCTCAAACATTCAGGTCCCCCTCTCCCCAGCCCTTAACTGTGCATGTGGCCTTATTTGGACATAGGGTCTCTGCAGATGTCATCAAGTTAAAATGAGGTCATATTAGATTATGGTGCTCCCTACATTCAGTGACTGCTGTCTTTTTAAATTATTTTGTTTTATTTTATTTTTTGAGACAGAGTCTTACTCTGTCACCAGGTTGGCCACAAACTCCTACCTGCCTTGGCCTCCCAAAGTGCTGGGATTACAGGCATGAGCCACCATGCATGGCAAATTTTATTTTCTTAATTTAAAAAAATTAAATATGGGCGCCATGGCTCATGCTTGTAATCCCAGCACTTTGAGGAGGCCAAGGTGGGTGGATCACTTGAGGTCAGGAGTTTGAGGCCAGCCTGGCCAACATGGTGAAACCCCATCTCTACTAAAAATACAAAAAGGAGCTGGGTATGGTGGCGCATGCCTGTAATCTCAGCTATTCGGGAGGCTGAGGCAGGATAATCGCTTGAATCCGGAGGTGGAGGTTGCAGTGAGCCAAGATCATGCCACTGCACTCCAGCTTGGGTGACAGAGCTAGACTCTGTCTCAAAAAAAAAAAAAAAAAAAAAAAATATATATATATATATATATATAACTAGAGATGGGGTCTTGCTATGTTGCCCAGGCTAGTTTTGAACTCCTATGCTCAAGTGATCTTCCCACCTCAGCCTCTGAAAGTGCTGGGATTACAGGCGTGAGCCACAGTGCCTGGCCATGATTAGTGTCTTTATAAGAGAAAGCAGAGAGATTCAGAGACAGACGGACAAAGGCCGTGTGAAGACAGGGCAGAGCCTGGAGTGAAGCAGCTACCAGCCTAGGAGTGCCAGGCATTGCCAGAAGCCAGGAGAGAGGCAGGGAAGGTTCTCCCCCAGAGCTTTCCAGGTAGACTCCAGCCTCCAGAACTATGGGGGGTAACACGTCTGGGTTTTTTTTGTTTTGTTTTGAGATGGAGTCTCACTCTATCACCCAGGCTGGAGTGCAGTGGTGCAATCTCAGCTCACTGCATCCTCCCCCTCCCGGGTTCAAGCAATTCTGCCCCAGCCTCCCAAGTAGTTGGGACTACAGGTACGTGCCACCATCCCCAGCTAACTTTTTTCTAATTTTAGTAGAGACGAGGTTTCACCGTGTTAGCCAGGATGGTCTTGATCTCCTGACCCCATTATCTGCCCACCTCAGCATCCCAAAGTGCTGAGATTACAGGCGTGAGTCCCCACGCCTAGCCTACGTCTGTTGTTTTAAACCACTCAGGGTTGGGGTACTTGGTGGTGGCAGCCCCAGGAAACCAGTCCACCCCTTTCCCTGGAACTCTCAGCCTTCCTTACCGAGGCACTGGGCACTGGAGGCAGGTCCCCGTTGCCCTGGCGCTCGGGGGACAGCGAGCTGCTGCCGTTGGGGGAGTCCAACCCAGATGGTGGTGACAAGCTGAGGTCCACGAGCGGGGCTGCTGAAAAGCGTCCCTCCACCTTCTCAGGGAACTTGGAGTTCAGCAGGAAGCCTGAGGAGGGAGAGGCACAATTCAGGGAGTGCTGGAACACAGAGGCCTTGGGGGGCCAGGTCTTCCTGCCTCCGAACCCCCAATGTGACCTTGGGAGCAGACACCCGCCACACTCCCAGACCACGCTTGGAGCTTGGAGCCCTGGAATCCGAGGAGCACCTGTAGAGCTGACAGATGTGTGACGCTGCCCACCATCTCTGACATTCACCAGCTGCAAGAGCTTGGCCACCAGGAGCCGGGAGTGGGAAGTATCCGCTTTACAGACGGGACTGGTCTGGCACACAAGTTAATAACAGAACAGGACTCGAACCCAGGGCCCTGGGTCCCCGTCAGATGGGCAGGTAGGAACCTTTCTAACTTTTCCCAGGCCCCTCTAGCCTCAGTGCTCCCTCTTGAAAAGTGGCAGGTTCAGGCTGGGCTGCTCCCCACAGCGTCCCAGGCGGACAAACAGTGAATCTGGTTCTTAGCTAAATCCGCACTTGGAGGCAGAGTAGATGCAGTGCATACCACCCTGGGCCTGAGCACTGGGCATCCCTTAGAGGCATCTGCTGGGCTGGGACCCAGTCTCTGCTGTCCAGGGTGCAGGTCCTGGGACTTCTGCCACTCCTGAATGCCTGGTTGCCCAACCAGCTGCTCCAGCTCTGCCTAGAGGCCTCAGTTTACACTGTGCACCAGCCACGTGAACTGGGCATTGCAGCTGTCATCCCCCTGAAGACATACACTGCCGGGCAGATGGAAGGACAAGCACGTGGGCTTCCCGTCAACCCAAACCTGAGAGGGGCTGCAGCCACAGGCTGGTGGACACACTTGGCCATTCTCCCTATCACCACAGCTGGATCAGGGTGGCTGAGTCCCATGCCCTGCCCAGGGCCAGTACCTGAGGGCGGGGAGCCTGGAGAGCCAGGTGTGGGGCTGTCGTCCACCAGGCCCAGCTCCCTGTGCAGAGCGCGGGGCCGGACTACACCCAGCGTCCTCTCTCGCTTCTCTCTTGCCGCCCGGAGCTTGGTGATGCTCAGCTTCAGGTCGAGCGGCTCGTCCAAGGAGTGCATGGTGAGGAGGCTAGAGCTGGAGGTGGCAGCAGGCAGTGCTCCCAGCTGGTCTTCAGGCAGGAACCTGGGGAAGGACAGGAGCTGTGCTGTGGCACTGGGACCCCTGACTTTTCCCCAGGCTGCACTCATGACCGTCTAACAGGAGCAGGAGCAGGGCGCAGTATGAGGTTGTCTCCTGGGTAGGACGACCCTACAAGGGACCTGGCCTGCAGCTATCATGGGAGGACAGCCAATGACTTCCTCAGAGATTTCACATCCGCTTCCCACAAGTCTCTTGGGGAAGACAAAGCTGATGTTCTCCATTTTGCCATGAAACTGAATTTTATTTGTTGACAGGATCTCGCTCTGTCACTCAGGCTGGAGTGCAGTGGCACAATCATACCTCACTGCAGCCTCAGCCTCCTAGGCTCAAGCAATTCTCCCATCTCAGCCTCCCTGGTAGTTGGGACTTACAGGTATGCACCACTCCTGACTAATTTAAAAAAAAAAATTTTTTTTTTTTTTTTTTTTTTGGTACAGATGGGGTCTTACCATGTTGCCCAAGCTGATCTCGAACTCCCAGGCTCAAGCGATCCTCCTACCTTGGTCTCCCAAAATGCTGGGATTACATGCCTGAGCCACCAGACTCGGCGAAACTGAGTCTTTTTTTTTTTAAGATGGGGTTTCACCATGATGGCCAGGCTGGTCTTCAACTCCTGACCTCAGGTGATCCGCCCACCACGGCCTCCCAAAGTGCTAGGATTACAGGCGTGAGCCACCGCGCCTGGCCAAAACTGAGTCTTTTAGAGGTAAGTCTTTTAGAGGCATCCCCTCAGATGGCAGAGCTAAGAAGTACCAGAATATCAGATTCAAGGCCTAAAGCCAGATCTCCCAGGAACTGGCTAGTAGAGTCCCAACAGCCATTTCTGACAGAGCAGGAGCCATGTTCAGGACTCCCGCCCTGTTTGACCCTAAAGATCTAGAACCAGGCCAGGGGGCAAGGAGCATCCTCCTAGGTGGCCAGCAGGCAGCCACGCTCACCTTCAAGAAAACAGGCTGAGAGCTCGCACCAGGCAAGCTGAGGAAGTGGACACAGCCAGGGGCCCCACCTCCCTCCCTGCAGAGGCCTGGAGGAGAGGCTTCACAATTCAGGGAGACCGAGGGCTCCAGGCCACCACCAGGGGGCAGCTGGGGACTGCGGCCTGGCCAGGCCAGCTGGGGCAGGGTCGGCAGAGTCGACAAGCTCTATCTGGTGATTAACATATAAATATGTAGAAATTATTTTTTTTACTGGAGATGATATTCTCTTAATATAACTTCCCATGCTGTAATTTGATCTTTTTAAAAAAAATTTTTTTAAATATTTTTTTAAGATGGGATTTCACCGTGTTGGTCGGGCTGGTCTTGAACTCCTGACCTCAGGTGATCCGCCTGCCTTGGCCTCCAAAGTGCTTGGATTACAGGCATGAGCCACTGCGCCTGGCCAATTTTATCATTTTTCTTAGCATGTTTCACTGGTATCATTTCCATTTTCTTTTTGGAATGGAATCTCTCAGTCACCCAGGCTGGAGTGCAGCGGCACAATCTTGGCTTACCGCAACCTCTGCCTCCCGGGTTCAAGCAATTCTCCTGCCTCAGCCTCCCGAGTATCTGGGATTACAGGTGTACACCAGCACACTAAGCCAATTTTTCTGGTTTTAGTAGAGATGAGGTTTCACCATGTTGGCCAGGCTGGTCTTGAACTCCTGAGTTCAGTTGATCTGCCTGCCTCAGCCTCCCAAAGTGTTGGGATTACAGGTGTGAGCCACCATGCCCAGCCTGGTGTAATTTTTTTCACATGCAAATGATCTAACAGTATCCACTGACCCAAGAACAAGGTCAGTGCTTCATTCTAAACCCAGCCTTCACATTCACAGCAGGGGTCTTTTACCAAGAGGTGAAACATGGTATTTCCTTGCATTTGTTCATTAGGATTACTATACCTTGAAAATCTATCTGCCACACAATCACACGGTGAGGTCCCGTCATATCAGGGTATTTACTCAGTACCAGAGGGCAGCCATGGTGGACGTAACTACTACGTGGTGAAATACTTTGGATATTCTCACAGCATGGCTGTGAGTGGCAGAGCTGCCCGGATGCTCCCCATGGGTCAAGACAGGAGGGCAGCCCCCACCTCCTCACTCAGGGCCTCGATCCAGCCTTCCCTTGGTTCTGAGCCCCACTCATCCATTTACCCCAACAAGCTCCCCTTCTGCCCTGACTCTCCAAGCAAGAAGGGCACAAAATGGTCCCCTTCACTGGAGACCCTCTGCTTCTAGGGACACATCCTAAGACCCCACCCCAACATGGCTGACATGGGGGTCTCAGCACAGGGAGGCTGCCCACCTTTCCAAGGTTGTGTCATCAGAACCAGGGCAGCTGCACTTGGCCGTGGGACCCAGGTCTGCCACTCGCCCCTGTGGGAGTGGTCAGATTGTTTGAATTTGCCTCCCAGGCCATGAATGGACCAGGGGATCTCAGAGATTGGCGGGGGGAGGGGCAGGGTAGGGACCAGACCCTGGCCAGCAGGTGGCTGGGTGACAGTGATGGATGGAGCTGGGTCCCCTCCATCGTTTGTCTGGCTGGACAGGGAGCTGCCCTCGGCCTGAACCCCCGCCAGTTACATGCGTCTGTCCGTGTCTATCGTCCTTCTACCTGTTTATTTTTAGACACAGGCGCAGTCCAGCCTCCCCGAAGCTCCTCTGTGCTGGGAGCCTGGACGGGGAGGAAGGAAGTAAATATTTATGCTGATGAAGAATTCAGGAGCCAGGAAGGGCTGGTGGCCTGGTCCCTCAGCTGGCCCAGGGCCACAGGCCTCCCCACAGCCTCTGTCCTCGCCCCCACCCCCACCCTTCCGGAGAAGGGGACCACAAGGGCAGGATGGTTTGGGAACTGGGAATTCAGCTGACGGGGACTCTCACTGGCAGCGCTGCCCAAGCAACATCCTTTGGCACCTGCCCCACTGCCTCCCCAGGATAGATGGGGACTTCGGGGAGCCAGGGGCCCTGGGTCACCTTGTTCTTAGGGCCTGCAGGGAACACTTCCCCAGGAGGAGCCTGTCTCCCAGGGTGGGGCCAGCCACACCACCCAAAGCCAGAGGGGAGACTCCAGTGCCCCTCCTTTCATCAGCAGGCCCAGTCCCCAGGGGCACCCCACACACTTCCTGCCGCTGGGTCCTGCCAGGGAGACGGGTTCATTCCAATGCAGGCCAGAGCCCAGCCCAGTGCCTGCCTCCCCGCCCCCGTGAAAGGAAGGCACTGCCCCTAGTCCTACACCTCCCAGCACCCCTGTTCCAGGCCCTCCCCATCCAGAATTTTTCCTCCTATGAAGGCCCCACCCTAGAGGGGAGACAGTCTCTGACCTGGCCTTAGTCCTGACCTTGGCCAACCTTAAAGCCTCCCCCTTCTACCCCACCCCACTCGCCGGCATCAACCAGTTCTGGGCTCTGCTCCACGCTTTGTTCCCAGCTGGGTGAAGGGGGCAGGCAAGAGCCAGGTTCCTGCTCTCCTGAAAGCCTTGGAGGCCCGGATCGGGGAGCCGCGGGCCTGGAACCTAGGAACCCAGAGTGAAGCCCACGAGCGGGTGGCCATGGCTCTCCCCAGCATGAAGCCGGCTGCCTGGCTCTGGACAAGCTCAGCCAGAGGCCCCAGGTGCTAATTACTGCGGGGTCCCCAGGGCAAGAGCCGGCTCTCGGTCAGATGGGGGCACCCCGTGGGGGCTCCCCGGGCGCAGTGCAAGGCCCGCAGGCCCCACGCCCCTCTGCGCCTTCTGGCCTAGCCTCTCGTGCCTCAGTTTCCCCCCTGGTGGGACAGGGTGGCTTGGAGGGCGCACAGAGCCCAGGGCTGCGTCTGGAGCGCCCAGCCCGGGATGCGCGTAGCGCCCCCACACACAAGGGCCTAGGGGTTTGGATGAGCGGTAGGGGCGTCAGTGGGGGGGTGAGGGCCGCCGCGGTGGTCGCGGACCCAGGCGCTGCTGCACGGCTCCTCCAACTGCAAAAGGATCTAATTAGAGAGGGACGAGCAGTAGGAAGCGGCTGCGGCGAGGTAGGAAGCGGCTGCGGCGAGGTAGGAAGCGGGCGGGGGCGGCCGCAGGGACCACCGGGGTGGCGGGGGTTGCGGGGGACCGCGCCCGGCCCTCCCCACCCCCTCAGGGCGGGGGTCACCCTGAGGGTGGGCTGGGCGGGCCCCCCGCCGCCCCGGCTGAGACAATGGCTGCTATTGTGTGCCCTCCAGCAGCCAGAGCAGACGGCCCCCAGCTGCAGCGCTGGCGGAGCCACCCGGCCCCCCGGCCCCAGGCCCCGGTCAGGCCAGGTAGCCGAGGAGCCCGCCCCCCAGCAGGCGGGGCCTGCTACTGTCCCCACCCTCCCTACTGGAAGGTACCGGGCGGCCCAGCACACTCAGGGAAACCGAGGCCCAGAAGAGGAAGGTAAAGGACCATTGAGCATTTGACCACGTGGCAGGCCCATCTCTCCACGGATTCACTAAGCCCTGTACAACCTCTCCTGGCAGTAGCTGCTGGCATTTTCCTGGTCTCACAGATGGGGAAACTGAGGCTTGAGATCAGCGGGCCAATTGGGAGCTGGCTGGCGTCTTGCTTTGAATAAATTTCCTAGACCAGGTGTGGTGGCTCATGCTTGTAAGCCCAGCACTTTGGGAGGTCGAGGCAGGAGAATCCCTTGAGCCCAGGAGTGCCACAGCAGCCTGGGCAACACGGCAAAAATCCTGTTTCTACAAAAAATACAAAAATTAGCTGTGCGTGGAGGCAGGCACCTGTGGTTCTAGCTACTCGGGAGGCTGAGGTGGGAGGATCGCCTAAGCCTGGGGAGTTCGAGGCTGCAGTGAGCCAAGATCACACCACTGCACTCCAGACTGTCTCAAAAACGACAAAAAAAGCCTCCTCCTTTCCTGCTTGGAGAAGGGTGGCTGGCAGGCCCTGAGCCTGTGGGGGTGCAGGGTGCATTGGGGGGGGCATCTTTGTATTCTTACAAAGATTCTTACATCTTCTTACAGAAGCGGGCCATTCTGTAAGATGGCTCTGCATCCCTGCCCTGCTCCCAGCAGCATGGGGTCAGGTGAGTGAACAGTGTGGCAGTTGTCAAGGGCAATGTGAGGGACATCCCTTGCCTTGGAGTGTCTTACAAGTACCCTTTTGGTCAGCTGAGGCCATTTAGCTAAAGACTTGAGGACAAGGCCTCAAGATGCATCTCTCAGAAGTCTATGTGGTCACTTTTTTTTTTTTTTTTTGAGACGGAGTTTCGCTCTTGTTACCCAGGCTGGAGTGCAATGGCACGATCTCGGCTCACCGCAACCTCCTCCTCCTGGGTTCAGGCAATTCTCCTGCCTCAGCCTCCCGAGTAGCTGGGACTACAGGCACGCGCCACCATGCCCAGCTGATTTTTTGTAGTTTTAGTAGAGACGGGGTTTCACCATGTTGACCAGGATGGTCTCAATCTCTTGACCTCGTGATCCACCT
>NW_022437039.1:1354365-1366839 GCF_009761245.1 Sapajus apella | reverse complement strand
TTTTTTTTTTTTTTTGAGACAGTCTTGCTCTGTTGCCAGGCTGGAGCGCAGGGCACAATCTCGGCTCACTGCAACCTCTGCCTCCCGGGTTCAAGCAACTCTCCTGCCTCAGCCTCTTGAGTAGCTGGGACTGCAGGCATGCACCACCATGCCCAGCTAATTTTTGAATTTTAGTAGAGATGGGGTTTCACCATGTTGGCCAGGATGGTCTCGATCTGAACCTCATGATCCACCCGCCTCGGCCTCCCAAAGTGCTGGATTACAGGCATGAAGAGACAGGGTCTTGCTCTATCTCCCAGGCTGGAGCACAGTAGTGCAGTGGCGTGATCATAGCTCACTGCAGCCTAGGCTCAAGAGATCCTCCGGTCTCAGCCTCCAGAGTAGCTGAGACCACCATACCCAGCTAATTTTTAAGTTTTTTATTTTGCAGAGATGGGGTCTCACTGTGTCATCCAGGCTGGGCTCCAATGCCTGGACTCAAGCCATCCTTTTGTCTCTGCTTCCCAAAGTACAAGGATTACAGGCAGGAGCCACCACGCCCAGCCCATGGTCTTCTTATTGAACAGAAAGGAGAAGCGAGTCCCTCGCAACTCCTGTACCGGTCAGTGAAGCCCTGCTCTGTGGGTGTCCTTGAGTCTGTTACTGGAACCATCACTTCAGCACTCTGGTCTTACAAATGGGGAAACTGAGGGCTGAAGGGGGAGGCATCCAGCCCAGGCTACACAAGTGGGTGGTAAACCCAGCACTGGAAGCCATGGGCGAACAGCATGATGACAGTACCCACAGCCAGGTGCGGACAGTCATGCCACTCCTGTGATGGCAGGTACTGTTTCATTCTCATTTTACAGATGCAAAAATGAGGCTCAGGGCCGTGAAGTGGCCAATCCAGAGTCACACAGCTTGTCTGTGGCAGAGCTGGGTTTCAATCCCAGGTGAGTCCAGAAGGCAAGTTCACCATTGGCCCTTCCTCTATGCCAGGGGCTCAGGCTTGGTACCCCCTCCCTGCCCAGGGACTTGTGGGGCTAGGAGGGACAGCAGAGCAGGCAGTGGGCAGGCGCTAGAGGGGCTGTCTGGGGTGAGGGGCCCACCCGGAGGCTTGGAGAGCCGAGGACAGATCCGCTGCCAAAGCAAACGGCCCCACAGCCCTGAATTCCTGGGAACCAGCTGCAGCTCCAGCTCCGGCCAAGAGCTCCACCCTCCTTGTCCGCCCAGCAGTGGGGGCTGGAGGGCAGGGGCAGGGCCTGCTGGGGGCCCCAGGCAGGAGGCCTCGTCCCCTCAGGGCCCTCCTTCCTGACCAGGCTCCAAACCTGGGGCCCCACTTGCCTCTGCTGCTTCCTCCGCAGGCATCCCTGCAGTCTGAGCCACGTCTCCCTCATCCCAAATGGGATCATACAGGACTCCCACGTTGGGTTTTAGGGAGACACCAATGCATTTCTGCACATCAAATCATCACTGAGTGCTTCGCATTCGTGTGTCACGTTCACCTCGGAGAACAGTGCCTGGCACATAGTAGGTGCTTAATGAAATGTGTTGAGTGAATAGTCACCAATGTGCACGAGCCCGAAGCCTTTGGCCTGTCTACTGCTGTGAGGGCAGCTGAGTGGGGCCTGGCCGTCCCCTCTATGCCCACAGACACTGAAGTCTCACCTGGAACCAGGAGACCTGGGCTCTGCTGCGTGCCGGTCAGTGTGCCACCTGAACAAGCCGATGCCCCTCAGATAGCCTCAGGCCTCTGCCCTCTTGGGGAATGACCACAGCTGGCCCTAACCACCTTCCAGAGCCCGACTGCATCCGAGAAAGAGCACTAGAAGGCCCCGGGGAGGCCTGATAGGCTCTGGAAGAGCTGGCCGCAGAGAGGCCTCCTCCCAAGACTAAGGAGGGAGGAGCTTATCCTGAGGCCTGGGCCCAGCAGATCCCAGGAGAGGGGCCAGGGCAGGCGGCACTTCCTGGAAGACTGGGGGTGGGCGTAGGGGGTTCACCGTCCCTGGGAACCTTTGGCTCAGTAGGCATCCCCTCCCCCTCCCAAGACGAGGCACTCAGCCAGCACCCCCAGACCTTTTGGAAGGGCAGACCCCCCATCCCGGGTGGGAACACAAGGGGCCCCAGGTGACTCAGCCAAATTGAGCTCTGCTGTCTGCCATGGGGTCCTCGGGAAAGCACCTGAAGATGGGACATGCCAGGGATCCCGGCTCTGTGTGTTCACCGAGTGAGCCCCAGGACCAGGCTGCCTGGTTCCCGCCCCCTGTGCCACCCCTGGTTGTGGGAACTCAGAAGGGCCCCGCTGTTTCTGAGCCTTGGTTTCCTTGTTGGTAACACAGGAACCACGGCAATGGTCCCTGAGACTCAGGGCATCCTGCAAGGGAGGGCCTCATCCCCAAGCCTGCCACAAAGAGGGTGCCAGCTACTGGTAGCCCTGAGGATTCTTGTTTCCAGCCCAAGCTGGGGCTGCCCTGTGCAGTAACTTGGGCCTGCCAAGGTCACCCAGATAATTCAGGCAGAGCTGAAGCTGCAAGACGCGTTGGACGGCTTCCCTGCCCCGCACCAGCTCGGGCTTCCTAGGCAATGCTCCGCCAGATGCACTTCCTTCTCCAGCGCCAACGGGGAGGGTGACACTGGGCTCTGGGAGCCCTGGAACACACACGCACGCTCACACAGATGGCCGTAGCAGTCCAGCTGCAGGGCTGGCCTGGCACAGAGGCCTCCCCATTCTGGTGGCTCCGGGCCCCGCTGCAGCGGCCTCCACCCCCTGCTGCCCGCCCGCTGCTGCACCTTTGCACAACTATGTCTGGTATTTTCCTGTCTGCCCAGCTTTGGGGGGTGCTTGGAGCTCTGAGCGCCGCCTGCACCTGGGCCCCAGCCAGAGGAAAGCCCGCCCCGCAGGCCCCACACCTGCCCACCCACCCCAGCTGGGAGGGGAGGGACCACAGCACTGGGCCCCACCACCCAAATACCTGGGAGGGGCTGGCATCAGGGAGGGAGACAGACGTACACCCAGCAAGGCTGAGGCACAGGCAGCCCAGGCACTGCCATGCAGCACTGTCGTTCTCGGGGGACCCAGCCAGAGTGCTCTGGGGCCAGCAAAGGTATGGCCAGTGTCGCACAGGACGTGAATAGGCCCCCACAGCATCCCAGGTGTACAGACACCTGTGCACAAATGTGGCACACACAGGACGTGAGAGTAACCCCTTGCCCAGGTGACAGGGGCAGGACTCAGGAGCCTTGGCTTATGGGGGAGAGTAGGGATGGGGCCCTGTCCTCAGAGGGAAGGAAACACAGTGCTTCCCAAGCCAAGCCTGGCTGTAGGCAGATCTGACAAGGAGCTCCTAAGTCCTGGGGTCGGGGCAGGCCCGTGGCCAACTGTGAGCAGCACCCGCCAACCCCGAGTGCAGGAGCGGGTGCGGCAGGCAGTGGACCTTGGCCTGCCCTCCTGCCTTGGTTCTCCAACCACGCATTCATGTGTTCCAGCGCCAGGCCCTGCTAGATTAAACCGGGCCTTGAGGGTGCCCCGACCGAGGTGGGGTGTGAGAAGCAGTGTCTGCGGAGGAGAAACAGTGTCAGGGGCGGCTGCTCCTGCTGGGGGTTAGGCACAGGGCTAGCCTCATGGACACAGGGTGCAGGGCTTCGGGGTGGTGGGAGCCCTGCGGGCCGGTGCCCAGTCAGCATGCCTGCTGTACACCGTCTCGTCACCCCAATGACCCCACCAATGGATACCATTTTCCCCATTTTCCATTTGGGGAAACCTGCCATCATCACGGAGCCAGTAAGGAGCACAGCTGGGTTTGCCTCCAGACCTCAAAGCCCAATGCCACAGAGGCCCAGAGGCATGGCCTGGCTGACCCACAGTGACCCTGCCAGTCATGGGGTAGAGGAGGAGGCAGGAGAGGAAGAGGCCCCTCAAGGAGGCTGGGCCAGAACCCAGAGGGCACTGGGGAGCCACAGGGTGCTCTACATAGAGGAGTGCCACGTACCCTCTCAGCCCAGAGCCTCCTGCCACAGGCCTCTCCATTGGCACCTCCCTTCCCCAGGATCCCTTGCCCCCCGAGAACCTGATGCTCCCAGGTGCCAGCTCCTCCCTCACCACCATCCATGCCCCCTGTTCTCCAGCCACCATCCCCTTCTGCCCCTTCCTCCAGCAAGTGCTCCCTGGTTTGCCCTCCCCGACCTCGGCCTCTGGAGCTGCACATGGGCTGTGCGTCCAGATGCCCGAGAGCCTGCTGGGCAAAGACTTGCCTCTGTCCACCCCCGCTGGAGGTAGGCTACCCTGGTCCAAGTCCTTGCCAATGCATCACTGAAGCCACAATATCACCTATGCACAGTGTTGTGAGCACAGCCCCGACCTTCAGCCCCAGATCTCCCCTAGCATTTAGAGCCTCCTTCCAAGAAGGGAGGCTGGGAGTGGGCTGGGATACGTCTGGGACCCCAGGCAGCTCCAAACCCACTGTGGCTACCGGAGAGGAGGCCTCACCAGCAGACTCCTGCCCCAGTCCCCACAGCTCCTGGCCCGGTTTCCCCATCCACAGAAGGAGGGGGCCTGCCAAGAGGGGAACTGCAGCTCCATCGCCCCACCCACTCGCCTTACATGGCACAGTGGCACCTGCCTTTCACACATCCCAACACCTGGCACTCCACAAATGAGTCCATCTCATTCATGTATTCATTCACTCAACAGATATTCCCACCCTCACCCCAGGTGGAGGGTAGGACTAGGAATGGGGGGTTCACACCCAAAGAGGGATGTGACTTGACCAAGGTCAAGGCTAGAAGCAGGGCCTAGTTGCCTGACACAGATGCCTCTTCCTTCCTGTCCCAGGCAAGGGACCCAGGAACAGAGCTGGACAAAGGGTGGAGTGGCCTGTAGGAACTGCCCTGGCCAGCTGGGATAGTGAGAAGGGCCCAGTTTCCCCCAGCTCCATCTCCTGCCACTCCGACCCAGCCCTGGCCCCAAGCCCCAGAACAGCTGGGCAAGAGCAGGCCTAGCAGGGCACCACACACGCCGGACTCCAGCCCACGCCCTCCTCCCTGGCCACTGGCCCCACCCTGCTTTCCCACTCTGGCAGAAAGCAAGTCCAGAAGCGGGGGGCAGCCTCCAAAGCCATCGAAGTCCTTTTCCTTCCAAAGGGAAACACCCACTGGCAGTGTCTGCCAGACCTGGCGGCTCCAGGGCCTCGGGGCCCAGTGTCCCCAGAACCAAGCAGGGTGACCACTAGTTGTCCTGGGGGGTGCTGGGGGAGGGCGGAGCTGGCAGGGAGACGGGTGCCAGCACAGGGTAGGAGGACTTCAGAACAGGAAGGACAATGGAGGCCCCTACAGCCTTGTGGGGAGGGGACCTCCCAGCTCAGGGTCAGTCTGCCTGGAAGCTGAAGTGGAGAGTGGGGGGCTGTGAATGAAGGAGGGAGTGGCCCAGGGGAGAACAGGCCCAGGCAGGTCGGGACATGCCAGACAGCCCCAGGCAGACGATGCTGGGAAGGGAGAGAAGCTTCTTCCAGACACATTGGTCCTCATTAGGCCCTTGTAGTGGATGTGGGGAGCAGAAATGGAACTGGGGGGATTCCCAGGCTGAACCGACATTTCAGGGGTCAGGGCCAGACAGCCCTAGACACCAGTTCCCTTCTGTCCTTCCCAGATCCTGAGTGACCTCGGGCCAAACCCTCGAATGTCTCAGAGCCTCAGTTTCCCCCCACCAGCCTCCAATGGACTCTTGACTCCCAGGTCCCATTGAGGCTGGCCTGGGAAAGTGCTGCGCCAATGGTGGGGACCCTCCGTGTGACAGGCAGGACTGTTTTCCTGAGGCTCCCAGCCACAGGCTGACTCAGGCCACTCAGCCAGCCGTCTCCTGGGGCCTCTGCCGGCTTCCCACCCACCCTTGGCCATGACTGGAGGAAGGGGCCAGGGCTGGGTATGCATCCCCTCCCGGACAGCCATCTGCCAAGGCTGGAGTCTGTGTGCACACAACATGTGACACTCACAGGCTGGCCCCTCCCTGTGGTGGGCACTACCTGGCCTCTCGGACATCGAAGACAAAGGGCGAGAGGAGCCCAAGTCGCCCGCGCACCAGCCACCGCACCGCTGCTGTAAGAGCCTCGGCCCCGCCCATCCCCCCACCAGGGGCTGCTGGAGCAGATGGGAAGCCCCCACCCCTCAACTAGAATCACCTCCCATCTCCATGCCCCCCAGGCCTGCTCAGCCCAGCCACCAGTTAACCAGAACCCTCCAGCCCATCTGGGGGAGGGAGGGAGTAGAAGGCGGGTGCCCGGCTTCTGTGCCTGCCCAGCCTCACCCAGCGCTAAGCCAGAGCCAGGAGAGAAACCTGGGTCTCCTCCAGGCAGTGCCCTGCAGACCCACCACCATCACCACCACGATGCCTCTCCAGTCCCAGGGAGTAAAGCAGTGCCTCCTACCCTGGCACCCAGCAGAGCACTAGAGGTGCCCCCGCCCCCAGCCACGCCTGACTTAGAATTCACCAGGATGGGGCAGAGGTGGCCACCTCAGAAACCACTGGGCGACAGATGTGTCCTGGGAGACTGGCTAGGGCTGTGGTCCCCACACCCAGGGCTGGCAGCAGGCTGAGGCAGGGTGTGTGTTCCCGGGCACGTGAACCCCCAGACACACATGGAGCCCTCAACCCATCTCTGTGGACCGTTTCACAGCCCCTGGGAGGGGAGGCAACTTAGGCAGAGGGTGGAGAGCCCCATCTCCCTGGCTGGTCCCAGAGACTCCCTAGCCAGCAGGAAGAGGGCTCTTACTGCTTAATACATACTCCCACCAAGCCAGGGACGCCCCTGCCCCTGAGAAGGGCATTTATTTGGGTGAAGGAAAAACCACCCAGGACCTTTCTGGGGTTCTCCTGTGGCCACAGTTACCTGCTGTGAAAGTAACAATTACAGCCCTGAAGAGAGGAGGGGATTCAGGGGACACTTCTCTGTAGCCACCCCTACCCCAATCCCACCCAGTGCAGGGCCTCTGCCATGGAATCAATTTCCTCCTTGGGTGCCAGAGCCTCCTGGGCCTCCCCTGAGAGGCAGGAAACTGCGGAGGCCCCTGCATGCCTCCCCAGTAGCCCCACCCCAGATGCCCCCTCCAAGAGCTCCACATCTGGTCCCCCAGTCACAGCTGTTGACACCCTCCCTCATCCAGGGATTGCCCCAAACCCTGGCTGGCACTGGCCCCTGCCTCCTGCTCCAACTGGGGAATTCAGATTCCAGGCGAGTGGAGCAAGCGGTAGGTAGAAATACACACGGGAAACTGTAGTCGGGAAAACACAATCTTCCTCCCATACTGCAGCCCAGACCCCGTGAGGATTAGGTGGTGAGAATACACTCCCACCGCCTGGGGCCAAGGCCAAGCCAGGAAGGAGGGTGGAGGGGAGGGTGAGGGCCTTGGAAATGGGGTCCAGGCCCCGAGGAGGGGCCCTAGGAGACCTCTGTCTTACCCCCACCCACCTATTCACCCTCAGCCCCCCACTTGTCCTCCCCAAGGGGGGAACCCAGGCAGGGAAAGAAATCACTGTGGCTACCCAGTCACAGCTGGGTTTCTCAGAAACAAAAGCTTTGGGGGGATGAGGTTCACACGATTGTTTGCAATGAGGTTTTGGGATGTCTGTGGCATCCAGTTATTCATCCTGGCTCCACCCACGGATAATTGAGAGTTAGCTTTTGTTGGCCTTACACCCTCTCTCCTTCCCCCACCCCCCCTCCACCCAGGCTTCTCATGGACTCTGGAAGCTCACCTGGTCTGACCCATTAGTTTCATAGATGAGGCCAGGAGAAGGGAGGAGGAGCCTGACCCTAGGACCCCTGGAAGTTGCTGGTCAAGCCAAGACTTGAAGCCAGGACAGGAGACTCCCAGGCCAGGGGCTTCCCCTGGGTCACCCTCAAGGCTGTGACCGGGCTCCAGCCAATCCCCAGAAGCCACTGACCCCAAAGCAGCAGTGCCTGGAAGTGGGGTGACTCACTGTCTGGCTTCCCAAGTCACCCCCTCCCCATTCGTGAGGGAGGGACTGGCAGGTGTCCCTGTATAGAGAGCCAGGAGCAAGCAGAGAGCTCCCCAGGGGGCCTGGGCCAGGGTCACTCAGGGGCCGAAAAGCCCCAGCTGGAGAGATTTAACACCAAAGGTCAAAGGTCACAGACAGGGAAGGGCGGGCAGGCACAGGGAGTCGGGGGTCAGTGCTAATGGCAGCTCCGGAAAGGAGGGGGAGGAGAAAAGGCTGAGACAAACAGGGTTGCTTCCAAAGGGTCCCCACACTCCCCAAAATGCCATCCCAAGACCCTGGCACTGTCTCCTGCCTGGCTGGCTGCAGACAGGGCCAAGCTGAGCTGGAGGTGGGCAGGGAAAATGGGCCAGGCTGGAGCTTGGCAAGGGGTGTCCCAGGAGGGGCCTCCCAGGTGCAGCCCCTCCCCCAGTGCGGGCCAGGCCAGCTAGGAGGCCCACCCTGGGCTCCAGGGAGAAGGAAAAGCAGAGGGGGAGGTCCGAGGTCACCCGGGAGGGGTGTGTGGGCTGGGCCTGGACAGCTGTAGCACTGTGGCACCAGAATGGGGCTTGGGGAGGGGTGACCCAAGGGGCCAGTTTCCCCTCCGTTGAGCCTGGGGGCTGGAAGGCCCTCGGAAGCACAGTGTCTCTGGGCTTCCTCCCCAGCCGAAGGCGGGCCCCACCTTTCCCTCCAGGATGCCAGGACAGGCAGGATGGCGGCCTACTACCCAGGGTGCCAGCCTCCCAGAACCATGGCCCAGGCCCTTTCCATGGCCCAGACCAAGCCCAGGCCTTGGCCAGGTCCCCAGCCAGCCTGGCTGCCCCCTGAGTGTCAAGCGGTTCCCTCCAGAGCCAAGATCCTGGGCTGTGATGGCTGGGGGCCCAGGGCTCCTCCCAGCATCCCTTCCAGCTTCCCAGGCCCCAGGGCAGGGCTGGGCAGCTCCTTGAAACCATTGCTTCCCGGCCACCCTCTGGCTAGGCTGGGCGGGCCCTCCTGGACAGGCAGACAGGCAGCATGCTGCCCTGCTGTGGCCCGAGTACCCTGCTGAGCAGGGCAGCATGCCAAGGCCTCCAGGTGCCAGCCTGGATTCCAGCCCCATCCCAGGGGGCCAGCAGGGAAGCTGGGCGGGCTTCTCTTCCCTCGGGATGCACCTGCCTCGCCCCTTCCTCCACCCGCTCCAGACCCGCCCTCCGGCGAGTGTGGACCCCCCTGCCATCTCCTCCCTGCCAGGCCGGTCGCCTGCGTCCACCGAGACGGCAGGGGAGAAACAAGTGCGGGACTTGAACCGGGCTCCCAGTCCTGCCCCCCAGGGACGCCCCTTCCCGTGGTCCAAGGGAGGACCCAGGCTTGCGAGGGGCAGCAGCAGGGAGACTTTCCTGGCCAAGGAAGGAGGCACCTTCCATAGCCCTTCCTAGAAGCAGCCCAGGCGCGGCCGAGAGGAGGGGCGGCTGCCCCGGACAACTTCGTGCCCAGGCTCCGGGTGCCCCCCTCTCACCTCGCCGCACACCCCCACGGCGGCCGCCCAACTTCCCAGCTGAAGTTTGCGCCCGCCCCCGGCCCGGCGGCGGCTCGGCCGGGTCTCCGGACGGAGGGAGGGAAGGAGAGAGAAGAAAGACCGAGAGCTCAAGGGACCCGGCCGGGGAGCCGGCGAGGGAGGGAGCGCGCGAGCCAGCGAGCGAGCGAACGCGGGGGCCTAGGCTAGGACTCACAATGGCCCGGGGCGCGGACGCAGACAGGGGAGGTGACCCTCGGGCCCCACAGCCCCCGCGCGACAGGCGCGCTCCCCCCGCCCCGGCCCGGTCCCCACGGCGCGATGCCCGGGGGGCTTCCTACCTCGGCAGCCGGGGCGGTCGGGCTCCGGGCTGCGGGCTCCGGCGGTCGGGGGGCGTGGGGGGCCGAGCGGGGGAGGGGCCGGGGCGGGCGGGGGCCGGGGCGCGAGGCTCACAGGGCGCAGGCTCCCCTGGCACGGCCGCCCGGCGCCCGGCCGCTCCGCCACATCTGCAGCTTGGGCAGGGAAGGTGGCCGCGGCGGCCGGGCTGTGCGGGGATGTCTTAGAGGGAGGGAGGGCGGGCGGGAGGAGGGAGGCGGCGGGAGGAGGGCCCGGCGGCCGCGGAGGAGGGCGAGGAGGAGGGGCGCGGGGGGCGGCCTCCACCCCTCCCCTCGCTCGCTCGCTCCCGCCCTCCCAGCAAACCCCTCTCGCCGCCGCGGCCCCAGGCCCGGGGCGCCAGCTGCCAGGCGGGGCGTGCGCGTCGGGGGAGGGGGCGGCGGGACCCGGCGGCTGGGCCGAGGGAGGGGGAGGGGAGGGCGGCGCGTCCGCGGGGAGCGGGCACCGGGAGAGAGGGGCGGGAGGGAAGGGGGGCGCCGAGCCGCGCGCGTCCTCCTTGGCCCCATCCTCACGCCCCCCCCCCCCCACGCAGCCCCGCCCCCGGCCCGAGGGCAGCGCTAGGACTCGGCCGGGAGGTGGCTTAAGGGGGCGGGGGAGCCCGGGATGTCCCGCCCTCGGGGAAGCCCGGGGAGGGGGCCGGACGCACGGGAGCAGAGAAAAAGCCCCGAAGACAGAGAAGATGGAGGAGGTCGCCGCCGCCGAGCGGGCGGGGATCCTTCGCCTCCTCCCCCGGGGTCACCTTGGCCAGGCCCCCCGCGGCCCCAGGCGGCGGGGAAGGCGACTGGAATGCCTCTCCGCGGGCCCTGATTTCTCCGCCCAGCCCAGTTCCAGGAACGCGCAGGCAGCACCCGGCGGGCAGAGGCCCCGGCTCCTGATGCCGGCTGGGCGGCGCAAAGCAGGGTTCGGGGCCCGGCGCAGACCCTCACGCTGGGCCGTCGGCGGGCGGGTCCCTGTCTTGCCCTCGGCCTCAGTTTCCCTCACAGTGGAATAAGGATGAGGTCCGGTGCATGCCCAGCAATCCGGCTTCCGCTTGGTTCCAAGCTTGGTCCCAGCATTTGGGACCACCTGCGTCCCCGAGCCCGGGCGCCGAGTGGGGGTCTAAATCCCTTCTGGATCTCAGCACCCTGCGCGGCGCCCGCGGCCAGGGCAGCGAGTGCAGTGAGCGGTTACACGCAAGGGAGAAGCCCCGCACCCGGCTCAGCTGTTTTCTGCCTCCTCATGTTGAAGCACAGAGTCGCGTTCTTGAGTGTGTTTTGTTTGGGCTAATCCTGCGCCCCCCACCCTGTTATATTCTTGCTGCTCTGCTGTATGCTGGCCGATTGTAGTTCAAAAAAACAGCTGTCCTGCTGTTGGACACCCCCCCTTCTCCGCGCAGCTGGCCTTGAGGAGCTTAGGAGACGAAAAAGGCATCTCAGAATCGCCATCCCCTAGAGGTGAGGCGTCTGACCCTGGTTTTAATTCCGTCTCCATTGGTGCGTTTGATGCCAAGGTCCCGGCCAGAGCCCGAAGCACGTGGCTCTTGATCACAAGGCATCCATGCCTGGCACAGGACTTGACACATAGTAGGTGCTCATGGCCTAGTGCCCAGATGGACACATAGTAGGTGCTCGTAGGTTATGTGGACACACAATCGATGCTCATTGTATTTTAAGAGAATGTACACATAGTAGGTGTTCAGGACGTTGTGAGTGAATGCATACATAGTAGGTGTGGACTTAACAATAGATGCTCATGTTTTGGTCTAATGGACACAGATTAGGTGCCCATGACCTTTTGTGAGAATGGGCACATAGTAGGTGCGCAGGAGCTGTAGGTTGATACCTGGAAGGGATGTAGGAAGGCGGTTTGCCTGGAGCAAAGGCTCTCGGAAGTCGGCGATTTGCAGGTGACCTCCCCCAGCCCCCACCCCCACGCCACTGCGGTCTCCCGAGTGTGGATAATGTGGAGTGTGGCCGGGTTAAACATTAGTCGGCAGATGGGCCCCGGGGGAAGTCCAGCTTCGGGACCTAGCGCTTCCAGGAGGGGGCTATTAAGGGCCGACTCTGTGGGTCCGACGACCTGCGCCGGCGTCCGGAAAGGCCAAGACGGAGGCCCGCAGAGCGCCCCCTCCCGGCGGCGGGAATCGCTGCACTTCGTCCCAGAGCGGGGCCCTGCTGCGGACCGCGTCCCACCTTAGGCTGGCAGAGCTGCAGCCCCGGGGTCCAGGTGTTTAGAAAAAGGGTACGGGAGAGGATAGTTTAAATCTGTTAGCAAAAATGGTTATTGGCCGGGCGCGGTGGCTTATACGTGTAAGCCCAGAACTTTGAGAGGCTGAAGTGGGAGGATCCCTGGAGGCCAGGAGTTGGACACCAGCCTGGGGAACATAGCAAGACCCCCGTCTCCCGCCTTGTCTCTATTATATTTTTTTAAATTGCCCAGGCAGCCGGGTGCGGTGGCTCACGCCTGTAATCCCAGCACTTTGGAGGCTGAGGTGGGCGGATCACCTGAGGTCAGGAGTTAGAGACCAGCCTGGCCAACATAGTGAAACCCCATCTCTACTTAAAATACAAAAATTAGGCCGGGCGCGGTGGCTCACACCTGTAATCCCAGCACTTTGGGAGGCCGAGGCGGGTGGATCACGAGG
>NW_022437039.1:1334054-1349365 GCF_009761245.1 Sapajus apella | reverse complement strand
GCCTGGGCAACAAGAGCGAAACTCCGTCTCAAAAAAAAATAAATAAATAAAAATAAAAATAAAAAAATGAAATAAAATACAAAAATTAGCCAGGCATGGTGGCATGCACCTGTAATCGCAGCTACTCAGGAGGCTGAAGCAGGAGAATCGCTTGAATGCCGGAGGCAGAGGTTACAGTGAGCCAAGATCATGCCACTGCACTCCAGCCTGGGCAACACATCGTGAGTTTTGCTCTAATAATAATAAAAATGAATTTTTAGGCCGGGTGCGGTGGCTCACGCCTGTAATCCCAGCACTTTGGGAGGCCGAGGCGGGTGGATCACGAGGTCAAGAGATCGAGACCATCCTGGTCAACATGGTGAAACCCCGTCTCTACTAAAACTACAAAAAATCAGCTGGGCATGGTGGCGTGTGCCTGTAATCCCAGCTACTCAGGAGGCTGAGGCAGGAGAATTGCCTGAACCCAGGAGGCGGAGGTTGCGGTGAGCCGAGATCGCGCCATTGCACTCCAGCCTGGGTAACGAGCGAAACTCAGTCTCAAAAAAAAAAAAAAATTTTTAGGCCAGGCATGGTGGTTCACGCCTGCAATTCCAGCACCTTGGGAGGCCGAGACAGGTGGATCATCTGAGATGAGGAGTTTGAGACCAGCCTGACCAACATGATAAAACCCTGTCTCTAATAAAAATACAAAATTAGCCGGGTGTGGTGGCACACACCTGTAATACCGGCTACTCGGGAGGCTGAGGCAGGATAATAATTGCTTGAACCCAGGAGGTGGAGGTTGTAGTGAGCCAAGATCGTGCCGTTGCACTCCAGCCTGGGCAACAAGAGTGAAACTCCATCTCAAATAAATAAATAAACAAAAGTTTAAAATGTTTATTGAGTGCTTGCAGGATGCCAAGCCCTGTGCCACAGTGTAGATAAAAGGCAAGCAGCCCCAGCAGGGGAGACAGACCTGAACCAAGTGACCAGAGAAATCAGACAGCTCCATGCCACAAGGGAGACCTGACCAGAAGCAGCTTCACCCTCGAGGGTCTTTTTGAGAGATTTCTGCATGTTGCTCCCAAGAAGAACTCTGCCATGGGCTCCCCAACTCCCTCTGTGTTCTCACATCTGGATGGTGAAGAACGTCTCCTTTCTGAGGCTGCTGTGATGAGTAAATGGGGTAAGCTCCTAGTATATCTTAGCAATCACTGCTAGATGTCAGGGTTTGTCAATTCCAGGAACTAGCTGCTTTCTGCTTAGTCTCCAGGAAACCCCTTAAATTTGGCTGTTTGGCTCCTGCAAAACCAATAAGAGTGAAGAAAGAACTCTGTAGTCTTGGTGGAGCGATTTAACCAGAACCCTCCAGTTCTCGGCCAGACCAGTCTTTCTCTGTCTCTTTATTTTTCTTCAGTTTTTTTTAGAGACAGGGTCTCCCTCTCTTGCCAAGGTTGAAGTGCAATGGCTCTATCTTAGCTCACTGTAACCTCCCTCTAACTTCAGGGCTCAAGCAATCCTGCCACCTCAGCCTCCCAAAGTGCTGGGATTACAGGTGTGAGTCACCCCCAAACCCGTTCTTTCTCTCACCAGACATTTTGTTTTATTTATTTATTTTTCGATGGGGTCTCGCTCTGTCGCCCAGGCTGGAGTGCAATGGCATGATCTTGGCTCACTGCAACCTCCACCTCCTGGATTCATGTGATTCTCCTGCCTCAGCCTCCTGAGTAGTTGGGATTACAGGCACCTACCACCATGCCCAGCTAATTTTTGTATTTTTTTAGTAGAAATGGGGTTTTGCCATGTTGGTCAGGCTGGTCTCCATCTCCTAACCTCAGGTGATCTGCCGCCTTGGCCTCCCAAAGTGTTGGATTACAGGGGAGAGCCACCGTGCCCGGCTGGTCTGGTCACAGTTGCTCACACCTGTATTTTATTTTTTTACTTTTCTTTTTATTTGTATAAATAGAGACAGGGCCAGGCACAGTGGCTCATGCCTATAATTCCAGTACTCTAAGAGGCCAAGGCGGGAGGATCATGTGAGCCCACAAATTTGAGACCCCATCTCTTACTTTTTTGTTTTTTTGAGACAGAGTTTTGCTCTTGTCACCCAGGCTGGAATGCAATGGTGCAATCTTGACTCACTGCCACCTCTTCCTCCTGGGTTCAAGCCATTCTCCTGCCTCAGCCTCCCAAGTAGCTGGGATTACAGGTGCCTGCCACCATGCCTGGCTAATTTTTTTTTTTTTTTTTTTTTATGAGATGGAGTTTCACTCTTGTTGCCCAGGCTGGAGTGCAATGGCGCAATCTTGGCTCACCGCAACCTCCACCTCCTGGGTTCAGGCAATTCTCCTGCCTCAGCCTCCTGAGTAGCTGGGATTACAGGCACGTGCCACAATGCCCAGCTGATTTTTTGTAGTTTTAGTAGAGACGGGGTTTCACCTTGTTGACCAGGATGGTCTCGATCTCTTGACCTCGTGATCCACCAGCCTTGGCCTCCCAAAGTGCTGGGATTACAGGTGTGAGCCACCGCGCCCGGCCCTAATTTTTTATGTTTTTAGTAGAGATGGGTTTTTATCATGTTGGTCAGGCTGGGTCTTGAACTCCTGACCTCAGGTGATCTACCCGTCCTGGGCTCCCAAGAGACCCGATCACTTTACAAAAAATAAAATATTATCTGGGCCTGGTGGCACACATCTGTAATCCCAGCTATTTGGGAGGCTGAGGTGGAAGGACCACTGGAGCCCAGGAAATGGAGGCTGCAGTGAGATTGTGCCACTGCACTCCAGCCTGGGTGACAAGCGCAAGATTCTGTAAAAAAAAAAAAAAAAGGCTTCCAGCAGTACATGGCTGAGAGAAAGAGCCCCACAAATGGTAGCTATTATGAATGAAGCAGCCCACAGCGAGCAGGGCCCAGGCACAAGGCAGGAGTGATGGAGGGAGTGAGATCAGGATGACTTACCAACCCCGAGCCGGTGGCCTGGGCGAACATGTCTTCCCATTGGCGCTGGCTTGCTGAGCCTGCAGGGCTGGGGCTGTCTATGGGTGGGGTGTTTATTCTGGGAAGCGGCCCTGGCTGCTCCTCATTCCCTGCCCTAGGGAGAAAGGAGGGGTTCAATCAGAGCCCAAGCCATACTGGGCCTAGCATGTACAATACAGGGCCCAGAGCTAAAAATGCCCAGGAGGTGCAGCCCCAGGGACCTGGCTGGGTCTTGCAGATATGAGACATTCCCTGGGTGATGCAACTGATTCCCCAAGAACCTGTCCTGCAGAGCCTGAAATGCTCAGCTTTTGGAAGCTAGATACTGGGTCTTGCATGCCAGGGCAGGGACAAGATGGGGCACCTGGGCTTGGAGGGAGAGTTATGGGGAGAGTTATATCAGAGGTGGGGCTATCCCTGGTGGCAGAGTTGTCACCCTTGGGCTCCTTCATCAGAGGCTGGCTTCATGGAAGCCATATGAGCTATGCAGTAGCCCAGGGCTGGCCCTTAGAAGGGCCTGAGCATGGTTGAATGTTCTGTTCTTCTGCTGTCACCGTCTTGAAATTCTTAAACATTTAAAAATATGGCCCACAAATTTTCTTTCTTTTTCTTTTTTTGAGACAGTCTCGCTCTGTCACCAGGCTGGAGTGCAGTGGAGCGATCTCCACTTACTGCAACCTCCGATTCCCTGGTTCATGCTATTCTGCCTCAGCCTCCCGAGTAACTGGGATTACAGGCATGTGCCACCACGCCCAGCTATTTTTTTTTTCTTTTTTTTTCATTTTTAGTAGAGACGGGGCTTCACCATGTTGGCCAGGATGGTCTTAACCTCCTGACCTTGTGATCCACCCTCCCAAAGTGCTGGGACTACAGGCATAAGCCACAGTGCCCAGCTGCGAATTTTTATTTTATGCAGCCTGTCCTGCCTTCATGGTTTCGTTTCTCCCAGCATGTGGCTTCTCCCTCCTATCAGGGCACACAGATGCAACCATCAGCCACGTCCAGCAAGACAGGAGTGCCTTAGGTAAGCCTCATTTTCTGAAAGGTGGCGGGGGACATGCACCTGCTACCCCCCCTCCCCCATCCCAGCAGGACCAACCTTTCTGGAAAATCAGAGGCCGTCTGTGTGATGTGGCTGAGTCACTCAACTGCTCTGAGCTTCTCGGTATCTTTTTTTTTTTTTTTTTCTGAGACAGAGTCTTGCTCTGTCACCCAGGCGGGAGTGCAGTGACATGATCTCATTTCACTGAAACCTCTGCCTCCTAGGTTCAAGTGATTCTCCTGCCTCAGCCTCTCGAGTATCTGGGACTACAGGCGCCTTTCACCATGCCCAGCTATTTTTTGTATTTTTAGTAGAGATGGAGTTTCACCGTGTTGGCCAGGATGGTCTCGATCTCCTGATCTCGTGATCCACCGGCCTCAGCATCCCAAAGTGCTGGGATTAGAGGTGTGAGCCACCGCGCCCAGCGCTTTTCGGTATCTTAACATTGTACAGATACTTACCTCCTTGGGAAGTTTAAAAGAGGTAGTGTTGGGACGGGCTCGGTGTCTCATGCCTGTAACCCCCAGCACTTTGGGAGGCCGAGGTGGGCAGATCATTTGGGGTCAGGAGTTCAAGACCAGCCTGGCCAACATAGTGAAACCCTGTCTCTACTAAAAATACAAAAATTAGCTGGGCGTGGTGGTCTGCGCCTGTAATCTCAGCTACTCAGGAGGCTGAGGCAGGAGAATCGCTTGAACCCGGGAGGCAGAGATTGTGGTGGGCCGAGATCGCAACACTGTACTCCAGCCTGGGCAACACAGCAAGACCCCGTATCAAAAAAAAAAAAAATGAGGATTATTGGAGGTGCCAAATTGGAGGGGACGGAGGGGTCGCCAGCTATCCCTAAGGACCTGCCTCGGGAAGGAGGGGCTGTCCCTCCCCCGGCCCCGCCCCTCCAGCCTTCCGAGGGAGGAGACCCCCCAGGGCAGGGACGAGGGGGCGGAGAAGCAGGAGCGACACATTTTTGAGTCGTGACCAAGTGGAAACTCCCTCCCCGAGGCGGAAGCCGGGGGCGCCCCTCTGGGGCCCAAGCCTCCGCCGGGGCGGGATTCCAGGCCCGGAGGCGGGAGGCCGGGGGTGACTCGGGCCCCGCCCCTCATCCGCCTCATGAATATGAATATGTCGGCTGGGGAGCGGAAGTGCGGGGCGGCCCCAGCCCGTCTGCCTCCGCCCCTGACAAGTGCTGGAGACCGGGGGGCGTGGTCTGGCCAAGGCGCCCCGCCCCTCCCCCGTGCAGAGCCTCCTTCCGGCCGGCGCGCCCCGGACGTGACCCCGCGGGCGCGCACTAGAGCCAGCAGACTGGGCACAGACCGCTTTCTCCCGGGCCAGGCTGTCGTTGTCATTCATTTCTTCTGGCGCTGCGAACCCGGGAGTGAGAAGTGGAACAGTCTTGTCCTCTTGGGGCTTACGTTCCAATCGCGAGGGGCCATCAGCGAGTCCAATTGGGAAACTGCCTTGGATATCACATGAGCGCCCCAGGAGGGCAGGACAGAGCACGGCCTCGCTGGAGAGGTGACTTGAGTCAAGGAAGGAAGCGAGGGAACAAGCCATGAGAGGAATTAACGAAGGAACATTCCAGAAGGATTTCACATCCCTGGCGTAAGGTCCCGGGGCAGCAGGCATTGAGGCCGATGTGGCTGGAGTGGAGAGAAAGAGGAGTTAAAAGGATGGAATAATGACAATAATGGCTCACATTTTTTAGCAAGAGGTGGGTTCACTGCCTATCTATCGTTATCTGGCGGGAAATCAGACTCAGGGAGGTGAAATAACTTAACAAAGGTCACACAGCTTGAAAGTGGCCAGACCAGCATTGCAACCCAATGTCTGAAACACATTCAGGAGTCCCAGGGTGGGGTGACCTTGACCAAGAAAGGCCCTTTACACGGTGCCTCAGTGTCATCCCAAAGAGCTGGCTGAATGCAGCCTGAAATCAGGGCACCCAGCAAGGGTGTAGCTGAGACATCTCGGACATGTTTTCTCCTGGGGAGACTGAGGCAGGAGAATCTCTTGAACCCAGGAGGCAGAAGTTGCAATAAGCTGAGACCGTGCCACTGCACTCCAGCTTGGGCAACAAGAGTGAAACTCTGTCTCAAAACAAACAACAAACACTAGCCTCGGCCGGACATGGTGGCTCACACTTGTAATCCCAGCACTTTGGGAGGCTGAGGCAGGCGGATCACCTAAGGTCAGGAGTTCGGGACCAAGATGGCCAACATGGAGAAACCCCTTCTCTACTGAAAATAGAAAAATTAGTCAGGTGTGGTGACATGCGCCCGTAATCCCAGCTACGCAGGAGGCTGAGGCAGGAGAATCGCCAGAACCCGGAGGCAGAGGCTACAGTGAGCCGAGATTGTGCCACTACACTGCAGCCTGGGCAACAGAGGAAGAGTCAAAAACAAAACAAAACAAAGAAAACACTACTCAAGCCATAGCCATGTCTCCAACCTTCCCTCCAGATTTCTCAAAAGAGTGAACTACCTGAGGTCACCCAGTCCTGCTGAACTCCAGGCGGGGTTCCTATTCCCTTGCTCTATCTTTTTTTTTTTTTTTTTTTTTGAGACGGAGTTTCACTCTTGTTACCCAGGCTGGAGTGCAATGGCGCGATCTCGGCTCACCGCAACCTCCGCCTCCTGGGTTCAGGCAATTCTCCTGCCTCAGCCTCCTGAGTAGATGGGATTACAGGCACGCGCCACCATGCCCGGCTGATTTTTTGTATTTTTTAGTAGAGATGGGGTTTCACCATGTTGACCAGGATGGTCTCGATCTCTTGACCTCATGATCCACCCGCCTCGGCCTCCCAAAGTGCTGGGATTACAGGCTTGAGCCACTGCGCCCGGCCATTCCCTTGCTCTATCTTAAACTGTTCTTTAAGTGACATTTCACACCCTGATGTCCTCCAAGTTGGGACCCCACCAGGGGCTGGCTTTTCCTTTGTGGTTCCACCCACTTCCTAAATCCCTCTAGGGTCCTGCCCTTCTGCCTGTAGCCCCTGAAACTGAATACTACTGAAAGTTCTATTCTGGAAACCTGTTTTCTTGACACTTCAACTCAGTGGAAGAAGCAAAAGTGAGGGGACCCCTCATCTCCAGTTAGTTTCCCACATTTTTTTTTTTAGATGGAGTTTTGCTCTTTTTGCCCAGGCTGGAGTGCAATCTCCAGGTGCAATGTCAGCTCACTGCAGCCTCCACCTCCTGGGTTCAAGTGATTCTCCTGCCTCAGCCTCTCCAGTAACTGGGGTCACAGACACCCACCACCATCCCTGGCAAATTTTGTATTTTTAGTTGAGACAGGCTTTCACCATGTTGGCCAGGCTGGTCTCGAACTCCTGACCTCAGGTGATTCACCCTCGGCCTCCCAAAGTGCTGGGATTACAGGTGTGAGCCACCACTCCAGGCCCAGAGTTCCCCACATTTATACTTGGCCTCAAGGGCATACTGGATTCCATTTTTAGGGACTTGCTTGGTATCTGCCCTTGGGTAACTCACTGAACCTATGGGTGCTTTGATTGGAAGGGAATTTGGCGACACCTGTTATCCTAGGGTGGCCCAGCAGGGCCTGTCTGGAGGTTGCACTCGAGGATAGAGGAAAAAGTATCAATTTTTTTTTGTTTTTTTTTTTTGAGACAGAGTCTTGCTCTCTCGCCAGGCTGGAGTGCAGTGGTGTGATCACGGCTCACTGCAGCCTCCACTTCCCGGGTTCAAGCGATTCTGCTGCCTCAGCCTCCTGAATAGCTGAGACTACAGGCGCCCACCACCACACCCGGCTAATTTTTGTGTTTTTAGTAGAGATGGGTTTTCACTGTGTTGGCCAGGATGGTCTCAATCAAGAGATTGAGACCTCGTGATCTGTCCGCCTCAGCCTCACAAAGGGCTGGAATTATAGGTGTGAGCCACCACGCCTGGTTAATTTTTGTTATTTTTAGGAGAGATGGGATTTCCCCGTGTTGGCCAGGCTGATCTTGAATTCCTGACCTCGTGATCCACTTGCCTCGGCCTCCCAAAGTGCTGGGATTACAGGCGTGAGCCACCACACCTGGCCCACCCAACAGATTTCTCGAGGTGAGTTTTGGTTTCCTAATATGACATTGAGGCTGCTCATAAAAGTCCTATCACACAAGGCCCTTGCGAGGATCAATGGTATGAGACTTCATCTGTATGTTCTTGGCACACAGAATAACTTGATTTGTATTACTGCGTTTAATCCTCAAAATCACCCTATCAAGTGGGTCGTCACAGTCGGGCCTGTTTTGTGGATGGTCAGAGGGAGGCTTGGAGAAGCCAAGCGGTTCACCCAAGAGTGCAAAGTTGCAAAGTAGTGGAGGTGGGGTTCAAGTCCTGACTGTTTCACCACTGCATGCTGCGCCATCCCCTGCCATCCTCTCTGGGTTCCGATACGTCACCCGTTTTTTTTTTTTTTTTTTTGAGACGGAATCTTGCTCTGTCGCCCATGCTGGAGTGCAGTGGCGCGATCTCAGTTCACTGCAAGCTCCACCTCCCGGGTTCAAGCGATTCTCCTGACTCAGCCTTCGAAATAGCTGGGACTATGCCTGGCTTACTGTTTTTTTTTTTTTTTTTTTTATAGATGGGGTTTCACCATGTTGGTCAGGCTGGTTTTGAACTCCCGACCTCAGGTGATCCGCCTGCACTGGCCTCCAAAGTGCTTAGATTACAGGCGTGAGCCACCACACCTGGCCACCTGGCTTACTTTTTTACTTTTTGTAGACGTGGGGGTCCATGTGTCTAGATCATATCTTTGCATTCCACCCTCTGCAATAGAGACTCCGCCTCACCAAAAAAAAAAAAAAAAAAAAAGCCTGGCGCGGTGGCTCACGCCTGTAATCCCAACACTTTGGGAGGCCGAGGGGGGTGGATCATGGGGTCAGAAGTTTGAGACCAGTCTGGCCAACATGGTGGAACCGCATCTCTACTAAAAATACAAAAACCTGGGCATGGGGGTTTGCATCTGTGAACCCAGCTACTTGGGAGGCTGAGGCGGGAGAATCGCTTGAACCCGGGAGGTGAAGGTTACAGTGAGCCGAGATCACATCATTGCACTCCCACTCAAACCAACAGTGTGAAACTCCGTCTCAAAAAAAAAAAAGAAAAGAGTGTCTCCTTATGTTGCCCAAGCTGGTCTTGATCGCCTCAGCTCAAGCTATCCTCTCACTTCAACCTCCCATAGTGCTGAGATTACAGGCTGAGCCACACACCTGGCCAGGCCAGCTAATTTTAATGTGCTCCCCTGAGTAGGGAGAACTGGGGGTCATGCAGGAGGGCCTCAGCGAATCTGAGCAAAGCATGCTGCTGCTGCTGCTGCTGCTGCTGCTGCTGCTGCTGCTGCTGCTGGGAGCCTCCAGCCCCTTTCAAATAGTCTGGTTCCTTGAAAGGTTAAACATGGAGGCTGGCGCAGTGGCGCAGGCCTGTAATTCCAGCACTTTGGGAAGCCGAGGTGAGCAGATCATTTGAGATCAGGAGTTGGAGATCAGCCTGGATAACATGGCGAAACCCTGTCTCTACTAAAAATATTTTTAAAAATTAGCTGGGCATGGTCTTGGGCACCTGTAGTCCCAGCTACTCAGGAGACTGGGGCAGGAGAATCCTTCGAATCGGGAGGCGGAAGTTGCAGTGAGCCGAAATCAGGCAGCTGCACTCCAGCCAGGTCAACAGAGCAAGACTCTGTCTCAGAAAAAAAATGTTATACATGGAGTGACTATGACACATCACTGCCCCTCCTAGGTATACGTCGTATATATCCAAGAGGAATGGGAACATATCTGCACAAAAATTTGCATGGGAATTTTCAGAGCAGTGTTATTCTTAAGAGCCAAAAAGTGGAAACAACCCACGTGTCCATCACCTGATGAATGGATAAATAAACTGTGGTCTCTCCAAAAAGCGGGATATGATTCAGCCGTGAAAAGGAGCAAAGCAGCTGGGTGTGGTGGCTCAAGGCTGTAATCCCAGCACTTTGGGAGGCCAAGGCGGGCGGATCTCAAGGTCAAGAGATTGAGACCATCCTGGCTAATGTGCTGAAACCCCATCTCTACTAAAAATACAAAAAATTGGCCAGGTGCTGTGGCTCACGCCTGTAATCCCAGCATTTTGAGAGGCTGAGGTGGGCAGACCTCGTGACCTCGTGAGGTCAAGAGATGGAGATCAGTCTGGCCAACATGGTGAAACCCCGTCTCTACCAAAAATACAAAAATTAGCTGGGCATGATGGCACTTGCCTGTAGTCCCAGCTACTGAGGAGGCTGACTCAGGAGAATCACTTGAACCCGGGAGGCGGAAGTTGCAGTGAGCCAAGATCATGCCATTGTGCTACAGCCTGGCGACAGAGCAAGACTCTGTCTCAAAAAAAAAAAAAAAAAATTGCCAGGCATGGTGGTGAGTGCCTGTAGTCCCAGCTACTAGGAAGGCTGAGGCGGGAGGATCACTTCAGCCCTGGAGTTTTGGGCTGTAGTGCGCTATGCCGATCGGGTGTCTGCACTAAGTTCGGCATCAATATGGTGACCTCCCGGGAGCGGGGGACCACCAGATTGCCTAAGGAGGGGTGAACTGGCCCAGGTCGGAAACAGCAGGTCAAAACTCCTGTTCTGATCAGTAGTAGGATCGCGCCTGTGAATAGCCACTGCACTCCAGCATGGGCAACATAGCGAGACCCTGTCTCAAAAAAAAAAATTGTTAAACCTCTTCTATCCAGTCACTTCTGTGATCATTTCACCAGAATTACAGAAATACAACCGCAGAATATTTCTCCCAGTCACTTAGGAAATTCTTGAGTCCTCTTCTCCTGCCTTTTATTCTCACTAAAGCAGGGAATCTGGCTGATTTTTTAAATAAGACCTTTAGTGAGATATAATCTATATAATTCACCACTTTACAATGACACTACAGATGATTCAGTTTTTTTGTTTCAATTTTTTTGTTTGTTTTGAGATGGAGTCTCACTCTGTTGCCCAGGTTGGAGCACAGTGGCGTGATCTTGGCTCACTGCAAACTGCACCTCCTGGGTTCAAGTGATTCTCCTGCCTCAGCCTCCCCAGTAGCTGAGACTACAGGCGCATGCCATGACATGCAGCTGATTTTTGTATTTTTAGTAGAGGTGAAGTTACACCGTGTTAGCCAGGCTGGTCTTGAACTCCGGACCTTGTGATCTGCCCACCTTGGTATCCCCGAGTGCTGGGCAATTGTTTTTTGTTTTGTTTTGTTTTGCTTTTTGTTTGTTTGTTGTTTTACTTTTGTTGTTGTTGTTGTTGTTTCTGGGCAATTGTTTTTAAATAGTCACAGATTTGTGAATCCATCACAGTTTTGGAATATTTTCTTTTTCTTTTTTCCTTTTTTTTTGAGACGGGGTCTTGCTATGTTGCCCAGGCTGGAGTGCAGTGGCTATTCACAGGTGCAATCCCACTACTGATCAGCACGGGAATTTGAGCGCTGGGCTCGGGGAGTAGAGACGGGGGTTTTCTCTTTTTACCCGGGCCGGAGTGCAATGGCACAATCTCGGCTCACCGCAACCTCCGCCTCCTGGGTTCAGGCAATTCTCCTGCCTCAGCCTCCTGAGTAGCTGGGATTACAGGCACACGCCACCATGCCCAGCTAATGTTTTTGTATTTTTAGTAGAGACGGGGTTTCACCATGTTGACCAGGATGGTCTCGATCTCTTGACCTCATGATCCACCCGCCTCAGCCTCCCAAAGTGCTAGGATTACAGGCGTGAGCCACCGCGCCCGGCCTAGCACGGGAATTTTGACCAGCTCCGTTTCTGACCTGGGGTGGCTCATCCCTCCTTAGGCAACCTGGTGGTTCCCAGCTCCCGGGAGGTCACCATATTGATGCCAAACTTAGTGTGGACACCCAATCAACACAGCGTACTACAGCCCAGAACTCCTGGGCTCAAGTGATCCTCCCACCTCAGCCTCTGAGTAGCTTGGACTACAGGCACGCACCACCGCACCCAGCTTCTTTTACTTTTATTTTGAGAAGGAGCCTTGCTCTCTCAACCAGGCTGGAGTGCACGATCTCAGTTTACTGCAACCTCTGTCTCTCAGGTTGAAGCGATTCTCCTGTCTCAGCCTCCTGAGTAGCTGGAACCATAGGTGTGTGCCACCACGCCCGGCTAACTTTTTTTGTATTTTTAGCAGAGACACTGTTACATCATGTTGACCAGGCTGGCCTCAAACTCCTAAGCGATTCACCTGCCTTGGCCACCCAAAGAGCTTGGGTTACAGGCATGCGCCACGGCACCTGACCAATTTTGGAATATTTTCATTACCCCCAAAAGAAAGTGTTTAGCAGTCACTCCTCAATGCTGCACCACTACCCCCAGCCTGAGGCAACCCCTAAACTACTCTCTTTTATCTTTTTATTTATTTATTTATTTATTTTTATTTTTAGAGACAGGGCTCACTGTGTTGTCCAAACTGGAATGCAGTGGTTCAATCATAGCTCACTGTAGCCTCTACCTCTTAGGCTCAAGTGATCCTCCTGCCTCAGCCTTTTGAGGCGCTGGGACTACAAGTGTGCACCACCACACTCAACTAATTTTATTTTATTTTTTGTAGAGATGGGGGGTTCTTACTCTGTTGCCCAGGCTGGTCTTGAACTCTTGGCGTCAGGTGATCTTCCTTCCCCAGCTTTGCAAAGTACCTGTGGCTGTGGGCGTGAGCCATTGTCCCCAGGGCCCTAATCTACTTCCGGTCTTTGTGGATTTTCCTATTCTGGAAATTTTATATAAACAGAAACATACAACGTGCAGTCCTGTGTTTCTGGGATGTCATTGGTCATAACGCCCTCAAGGGTCATCCATGTTGTAGTATGTATTGGTGCTTCCTTCCTTTTTTTTTTTTTTTTGACATGGAGTCTCACTCTGTCGCCCAGGCTGGAGTGCAGTGGCATGATCTTGGCTTACTGCCACCTCTGCCTCCCCGGTTCAAGGGATTCTCCTGTGTAGCATCCTGAGTAGCTGGGACTACAAGACCAGCCTGGCTAAGAGTTGGTCTCGATCTCTTGACCATATGATCCACCCGCCGCAGCCTCCCAAAGTGCTGGTATTACAGGCATGAGCCACCACACCCAACCAAAAATTTTTTTTATTTAGTAGAGATGGGATTTTGCTATATTCCTGAAGCTGGTCTCAAACTCCTAGACTGAAGCAATCCTCCTCCCTGGGCCTCTTAAAGCTCTGGGATTACAGGTGTTCACCCCCATGCCCGGCCAATAGAGAAGGTTTCTATTAATCCTTCAGGTCTCATCTTACAGATTACTGCAAGAGAAGCCTCCCCCACCACACAACCCTCATTCTGTCACTTTGTCATATGTCTGAGCCCTTGTTTGTTCCATTTATTTATTTATTTATTTATTTATTTTTACTTTTGAGATGGAGTCTTGCTCTGTCACCAGGCTGGAGTGCAGTGGCGCAATCTCAGCTCACGGCAACCTCTGCCTCCCAGGTTCAAGCAATTCTGCCTCAGCATCCCGAGTAGCTGGGACTACAGGTGCATCCACCACACCCAGCTAATTTTCGTAATTTTAGTAGAGACGGGGTTTCACCATGTTGGCCAGACTGGTCTCAATCTCTTGACCTTGTGATCCGCCCGCCTCAGCCTCCCAAAGTGCTGGGATTACAGGCGTCAGCCACTGGGCCCGTCCTGTTTCTTCCTTTTATAGCTCTTCCCACACTTGGAATTCTTTTCTACCTCTGGACCTGATTTTGTTTGGCTCTTGCCCAACTGAGTTCCATAAGGTTAGGGGCTTGTCTGCATCTTGTTCGCCACATAATAAGTGCTCACTGCATACCTGTTGGATGGATGGGCCATAGCTATATTGATAACAGCTGTGAGCTGTTGGGAGGGTGTGAGCAGAACAAGGCTGCTCCGGCTGTCTCCAGCCCCAGTGGCTTTCTCTCTCTATGTTCTAGTTCCAGGAGAAAGTCTCTGGAAAGAAAGTCCAAAGCCGGGTCTGGCTGGGAAGAGGTGGAGGCTGGGAGGAAGTCTGCAGCCAGGCTGCTGAGGGTGTGGCGTCTGTGTGTGCACCTTTGGAATGTGGCTGATTCACTCTGAGGGGAGCCATATGCTGCCGCCACCGCCTTGGATCTGACATCTGGAGGCTGAATTCCAAGAGGAGAGAGACAGATTCCTGCAAGCAGATGCCAACTTTGAAGGTCAAAGGGAGCAATGGAACTGCTTTAGGAGGGGGGCAAGAGGGTCCAACACTCCCTCCAGGGGCTGGGATGGCAGTGAGGCCCCCTCCCCAGACTTGTTCTAGCCCCTGAGCTATCAGAGCCTCTATGGGGACAGCCAGGGGCAGGGAAGAGAGCATGAGCTCAGCCTTCAGACCTGGATTCAAAGACCAGTTCCTGGGCCAGGCACAGTGGCTCATTCCTGTAATCCCAGCACTTTTGGAAGCTGAGGTGGGAGGATCACTTGAACCTAGAAGTTGGAGACCAGTCTGGGGAACATAGACCCCATCTCTACAGAAAAATAGAAAAAACAGCCAGGTATGGTGGTGCAGGCCTGTGGTCCCAGCTATTCGGTAGGCTGAGGCAGGAGGATTGCTCGAGCCCAGGAAGTGGAGGCTGTGGTGAGCCAAGATTGCACCACTGCACTCCAGCTTGGGCGACAGCGTCAGACCCCATCTCAAATAAATAGATATATACGTACGTACATACATACATACATATATACATACCAGTTCCCCGACAGCTCATGTAACTGCAGAGGCCAAAGGTCTAGCTGGGTCCAGTGCTCACAGGAACACTGGCTTGCATCTCTGGCCAAGTTTCCTCCATGTTTGCTTTGCTCTTGGGCCAGGCTGCCTGAGAGGAGACCCTGATGTCACATGCCTGTGAACCTTCAGCATGTATCTTCTACGGATTCCAGCAGAATCCTAGGCTTCCCTCTCTTTGGCTGGAGCTGGGTCCCAACTCAACCCTGTAGTGATCACCATACTCCTGATGGGACAGGCCTGGGTCAGGAGCCTGCCCAGCACAGGGCTGACACCAATGGAGCCCCATGGAGCAAATGGAAATGACAGGTAGGGGGTGTCACTTAAAAGAACCTTACTTGCCGGGCGCGGTGGCTCAAGCCTGTAATCCTAGCACTTTGGGAGGCCGAGGCGGGTGGATCACGAGGTCAAGAGATCGAGACCATCCTGGTCAACACGGTGAAACCCCGTCTCTACTAAAAATACAAAAACATTAGCTGGGCATGGTGGCGTGTGCCTGTAATCCCAGCTACTGAGGAGGTTGAGGCAGGAGAATTGCCTGAACCCAGGAGGCGGAGGTTGCGGTGAGCCGAGATCGCGCCATTGCACTC
>NW_022437039.1:1332501-1333954 GCF_009761245.1 Sapajus apella | reverse complement strand
GCTGGCCGGGCACGGTGGCTCAAGCCTGTAATCCCAGCACTTTGGGAGGCCGAGGCGGGTGGATCACGAGGTCAAGAGATCGAGACCATCCTGGTCAACATGATGAAACCCCGTCTCTACCAAAAATACAAAAAATTAGCTGGGCATGGTGGTGCGTGCCTGTAATCCCAGCTACTCAGGAGGCTGAGGCAGGAGAATTGCCTGAACCCAGGAGGTGGAGGTTGCAGTGAGCCGAGATCGCACCATTGCACTCCAGCCTGGGTAACATGAGTGAAACTCCGTCTCAAAAAAAAACAAAAAAACAACAAAAAAAACATTAAAAATAAATAAATAAATAAATAAATTAAAAAAAAAAAAAAAAAGAACCATACTGGCTGGGAGCGGTGGCTCATGCCTGGAATCCCAGCACTTTGGGAGGTTGAGGTAGGAAGATCAGTTGATCCCAGGATTGGAGACCAGCCTGGGCAACATAGCAAGACACTGTTTCTCCAAAAAAATTTTTTTTAAATTAGCTGAGTGTAGTGGTGTGCAACTGTAGTTCCAGCTACTTGGGAAACTGAGGCAGGAAGATGGCTTGAGCCCAGAAGATTGAGGCTGCAGTTAGCATTGATTGTACCACTGCATTCCAGCCTGGGCGACTGAGCAAGACCCTATCTCAGAAAAACAAACAATCAAAAACATAAGTAGGACTGGGCATGGCTTCTCACGCCTGTAATTCCAGCACTTTGGGAGGCCGAGGAGGGCGGATCACAAAGTCAGGAGTTTGAGACCAACCTGGCCAACATAGTGAAACCCCGTCTCTACTAAAAGTACAAAAATTAGCCAGGTGTGGTGGCCAGCACCTTAGTCCCTGCTACTTGGGAGGCTGAGGCAGCAGAATGGCTTGAACCTGGGAGGCAGAGGTTGCAGTGAGCTGAGACCATGCCATTACACTCCAGCCTGGGTGACAGAGTGAGACTCTGTCTCAAAAAAAACAAAAACAAAAAACAAAAACTGTATAATATAAATCTAACTCAAATTTTAAAAAATGTACTCATGTAAATACAGAAAACTGACTAAAGATATTGAAATGTTAACAGTAGTGATGGGATTATAGGTGACTTTTAATTTTTAAATGTTCTTTCATAGATTTTTCCAAAATGCCTATCAATTAACAAATATTATTTTTCTGTAATTAAAAATACTTTAAAACACAGTTTCTTTAATGGTGGAATTTAAATGGTACCCAAAAGACCTGCCAAGTTTTATTTTGGAGCAAATAAATCTGACAATTAGAACAATTCCAATGTATGTTTTTATTTTTATTTTTTACTTTTAGTTTTCTAAAGACAAAATCTTGCTCTGTCACCCAGGCTGCATAATCATAGCTCAGTGCAGCCTCAAACTCCTGGGCTCAAGCAATCTTGCTGCCTCAGCCTCCCAAGTAGCTAGGACTACAGATGCGTGCCACCAT
>NW_022437039.1:1326221-1327501 GCF_009761245.1 Sapajus apella | reverse complement strand
TATTTTTAGTAGAGACGGGGTTTCACCATGTTGACCAGGATGGTCTCAAATCTCTTGACCTCGTGATCCACCCGCCTCGGCCTCCCATAGTGCTGGGATTACAGGCTTGAGCCACCGTGCCCTGCCCAAAATTCACCCTTTTAAAGTGTACAATCAGTGGTTTTTTAGTGTACTCAGAGTCATACAACCATCACCAACATCCAATTCCAGAACATTTTCACCATCCCAAAAAGAAACGCTATACTCATTAAGCGGCCCCTCCCCATTCCTCTCTCCTCCCAGGCCCTGGCCGCACACCAGTGTACTTTCTGCCTCTATGGATTTCCCTCTTCTGGACATTTCAAATGAAGTGTGGTCTCTTGTGATTGGCTTCTTTCACTCAATGTTTCAAGGTTCATCCATATTGTAGCATGGATCAGTACCTTGTTCCTTTTTTTTTTTTTTTTTTTTTGAGACAGAGTCTGTCTGTCACTCAGGCTGGAGTGCAATGGTGAAATCTCTGCTTACTGCAACCTCCGCCTTCTGGGTTTAAGGGATCCTTGTGCCTCAGCCTCTGGAGTAGCTGGGATTACAGGCGTGGGCCACCACACCCGGCCAATTTTTGTATTTTTAGTAGAGATGGGGTTTCGTCATGCTGGCCAGGCTGGTCTTGAACTCCTGGCCTCAAGTGATCTGATCTTCTGGCCCCAAGTGATCTGCCCGCCTCAGCCTCCCAAACTGCTGGGATTATAGATCCTTAGCCACCACACCCCACCTTTCTTTCTTTTCTCTTTTCTTTTCTTTTCCTTTCCTTTCCCTTTTCTTTTCTTTTCTTTTCTTTCTTTCTTTCTTTCTTTCTTTCTTTTTTTTTTTTTTGAGACGGAGTTTCACTCATGTTACCCAGGTTGGAGTGCAATGGCGCGATCTCGGCTCACCGCAACCCCGCCTCCTGGGTTCAGGCAATTCTCCTGCCTTAGCCTCCTGAGTAGCTGGGACTACAGGCACGCACCACCATGCCCAGCTAATTTTTTGTATTTTTAGTGGAGATGGGTTTCACCATGTTGACCAGGATGGTCTCGATCTCTTGACCTCGTGATCCACCCGCCTCGGCCTCCCAAAGTGCTGGGATTACAGGCTTGAGCCACCGCGCCCGGCCCTTCCTTCCTTCCTTCCTTCCTTCCTTCCTTCCTTCCTTCCTTCCTTCCTTCCTTCCCCTTTCTTTCCTTCCTTCCTTCCTTCCTTTCTTCCTTCCTTTCTTTCTTTCTTTCTTTCTTTCTTTCTTTCTTTCTTTCTTTCTTTCT
>NW_022437039.1:1315194-1326121 GCF_009761245.1 Sapajus apella | reverse complement strand
TCTTTCCTTTCTTTCCTTTTTCTTTCTTTCTTTTTCTTCTTTCTCTCTTTCCTCCTCTCCCTTCCCCTCCCCTCCCCTGCTCTATCCTGCCCTACCCTCAACAGAGTCTTGCTTTATCCCACAGGCTGGAGTGCAGTGGCATGCTCTTGGCTCACTGCAACCTCTGCCTTCCGGGTTCAAGCGATTCTCCTGCCTCAGTCTCCCGAGTAGCTGGGATTACAGGCGCCCCCCAGCACCACATCTGGCTAATTTTTGTATTTTGAGTAGAGATGGGTTTTACCATGCTGGCCAGGGCGCTCTCCAACTCCTGGCCTCAAGCAATCTGCCGCACTTGGCCTCCCAAAGAGCTATGATTATAGGCGTGAGCCACGGTGCCCGGTTTATCTTTTTTTTAAAAAAGTATGGATATAAGCTGGTGCTGTGCCTGGCACCTTGCACATCTCTGGTTGGTGCTTAAGCATCCCTGAAGTGCTTGTGCAAAGGCAGGCAGACACGCAGGCCTGGGCAGGGGGCAGGAGCCCTGTGACATTCTCTGCCCGCAAGCAGCAGGAGGTTCATGTATCCATTTATCAGGGAAGCTCCTGTGCCTCAGTTTTCTCAAGGTGGGGAAGGGCGAAGTCGAGGCCAGGCCTCTGGGGTTGAGACCTCCCCAAGGGAACTCCCTGTCCTCCTCCTCAGTTCTCCAGGCCCCACTCTGCCTCTGCCCGCTGTCCCCACCTAAAGCTTCCTGCAGAGCCAGGGAGGGCGGGTGCCTTCTCTGCTGGGCTGGTTGTCTGGGCTCCGCCCTGTGCCCCTTCCCTACATCTGTAGCAGGGACCTGCTGCCTGGTGCCTAAGGGCTTGGACATTGGCCATGACCGTGGACACTCCCCGTGCCCTGGGTGGGTGCCATAACCCAGCCTGAGGCCGGAGGGCCAGCTGTGCAGTGGGGCCAAGGAAGGGAGGACCAGGCAGCCTCTAGTGGTTCCTGCCAGGGAAACCCTCTCTGCTCCCTGCTGCTCAGCCTTTCCCAGCCCTGCCCCTCTCCTCCTGCTTCTCACATTTCAGCTTCTGAGTTACTGGCACCACTGTCTGCTGCTGCTGCCGGCACCAGTCAGACCTTAACCCCTGATGTGCTGGGGCTGCAGCTGCACAGCAGGAAAGGGGCAGCAGGGGCTGAAGCTCTGGCGGGCTTGAGGGAGGAGAGAGCGATCCCAGAGCCGGTCCCCTCGATCCCTCTGGGTCCTCTTGCAGCAGTGCTTACCCCACTTCCTTCTTCCCTGTCTGCACAGACTTGAAGCCAAAACCCTCTCTGACCCCACCGAGTTGCTCCTTCCTCTGACCATCTGGCTCCAACCGTCAGCCCACAGGACGGGGCTGCATTTCACCTGGTAGCTGAATTTGTCGTTTCATGCATGGCCACGTTTCGCCCTCTGTATCCCACGTCATGCACAACAGGACTCTCCTCTACCTGGCCTTACTGGCTGTGGGTAGGCCACCAGGACCAGGTGGGCTCTTGAGTTTTGAGGCCAGCAGGAAGCTGTTCTCTGGGGCAGCTGCCTGGGGGAGCCGGAAGGAAGTGCAGGCCCTGGCAGTGGCTGGCTGTGAAGAGCTTGGGCATGATCAGGTCGCTGTAGTGATGATGAAACTAGGGGTGTAATCCCAGCACTTTGGGAGGCCAAGGCAGGTGGATCATCTGAGGTCAGGAGTTTGAGACCGGCCTGGCCAACATGGAGAAACCCTGTTTCTACAAAAATACAAAAATTAGCTGGGTGTGGTGGCGGGTGCCTATAATCCCAGCTACTCGGCAGGCTGAGGTGGGAGAATCGCTTGAGCCTGGGAGGTGGAGGTTGTAGTGAGTGGAGATTGTGCCACCATTGCCCTCCAGTCTGGGTGGCAGAACGAGACTCTGTCTCATTTAAAAAAAAAAAAAAAAAAAAAAAAGGCTGGGCGAGGTACTGACACCTGTAAATCTCAGCACTCTGGGAGGATGAGGCGGGCGGATCACCTGAGGTCAGGAGTTCAAGACCAGCCTGGCCAACATGACAAAACCCCATTTCTACAAAAGTAAAAAAATTAGCAGGGCGTGGTGGTGGGTACCTATAATCCCAGCTACCTGAGAGGCTGAGGTGGGAGAATCACTTGAGCCCAGGAGGCAGAGGTTGCAGTGAGCTGAGATCTTACCATCTCACCACCGCACTCCAGCCTGGGTAACAGACTCCGTCTCAAAAAAAAAAAAGAAAAGAAAGAGAGAGAGAGGAAGGGAGGGAGGGAGGGAAGAAACTAACTGGGAGTGCATAGGAGTGCAAAGAAAGCTTCCACAGCAGCGCTGGCCTGGAGTGGTGATGATCCAGGCTCCCCTCCAGGACCCACAGTCTGAGCCAGCACCTGCTTCCCGGTGTCCAGCCTGCCTCGCCCATTTGGAAACCCACCCAGCTTCGGTTTTCTTGAGAGCAGGCCTCCAACCCTGCTCTGGCCTGGTCAGCCCCAGCCTTTCCTTTTCCTGTCTCAGGTGGAACTTGACATTCCACCTTCTGTCCCCAGCCTCTGTCCACTCCATGTGAAGAGAGCCGGTCGCCCAGAGGGACACTGGAGATGGCACCTCCCAGGCATCCTCGTCCCCCATCCCTCTGCCTCCTGCCTTGCTCCTGATCCCCAAATGCAACTACCTGCTTGCTTTTTCTTTTCTCTTTCTCTTTCTTCTTTTTCTTTCTTTCTTCTTTCTTCCTTTCTCTTTTTCTTTGTTTCTTCTTCCTTCCTTCCTTCCTTTTTTCTTTCTCTTTCTCTCTCTGCCTCCCTTCCTTTCTTCCTTCCTCCCTCCCTTTCCTTTTGTTTTTCTTTTATTTTTCCCTGTCTTTTTCTTTTTTTTTCTGAGAGAGAGTCTCCCTCTGTCACCCAGGCTGGAGGTCAGTGGCACCATCTTAGCTCACTGCAACCTCTGACTCCCAGGTTCAAGCGATTCTCCTGCCTCAGCCTCTTGAGTAGCTGAGATTACACGCACGCACCACCATGCCCAGCTAATTTTTGTTGTTGTTGTTGTTGTTTCTGAGACTCAGGCTGGAGTGGTGCCACAGACTCGCTGCAACCTCTGCCTCCCGGGTTCAAGCGATTCTCCTGCCTCAGCCTCCCAAGTAGCTGGGATTACAGGCGCCCACCATCACACCCAGGCTAATTTTTGTATTTTTAGTAGAGACAGGGTTTCACCATGTTGGCCAGGCTGGTCTCCAACTTCTGACCTCAGGTGATCCTCCTGCCTCTGCCTCCCAAAGTGCTGGGATTACAGGCGTGAGCCACCACTCTCAGGTCTTTCTTTGTCAAGACAGTCTCAGCTGGTTGCACTGGCTGGAGTGCCGTGACACGATCATGGCTCACTGCAGCCTCAGTCTCTCAGCCTCAGGTGATCCTGCCTCCTCAGCCTTACAAGTAGCTGGGCCAGGTGCACCACCACCATACCCAGCTAATTTTTAAATTTTTGTAGAGATGGGGTCTTGCTATGTTGTCTCGGCTGGTCTTAAACTCCTGGGCTCAAGTGATTCTCCTACCTCAGCCCCCCAAAATGCTGGGATAACAGGTGTCAGCCACCAGTCCTGGCCTGATTTACTCTCATTTCCTATTAACCAGAGGCTTCCTGGTGAGAAGGCCCCAGACTGGGTGTCAGTGTTCTTAGATCTGGTTTCATGGCTGCACTCATTCTTTGAGGGTCTTCAGCAGTGTCCATACTCCATGTCAACAGGCCTCAGGCTCTTAGTCTGCTGGGTGAAATTATTATAACTGCCCCAATGGCCTCACAATTAATTAAAGAAGCAGTTGGATGGCCATTTCTGTGTAACGCAGAATAGTCTGGCCAGCGTGGCTGTGAACTGAGTGTGTCTAGAGGGAGTGCACTCAGTCGAAGGCCTGGGCACCTGGTTCTCCCTTGCTGACACTGAGAAGCAAAGAGACACTTTCTTAGGGGAAAAGTCCCTACATGGAGCTGAAATCCCCCATGGAGTATGGGAAGAGGAAGATAAATTGAGTGCTGAAAAGGATAGGGCAGGTGAGCTGATGGAGGGGGGAGAGAGAGAGAGGGAGAGGGACTGGCAGGAGCCCATGTCTGGGGCCAGAGAGAGAGGGCACAGGGGACTCCAGCCACCTCAAACAGAGTTGCAGCCAGCCCTGTTTTTCTTTCTTTTTTTTGTTTTGAAACGGAGTCTTACTCCGTTGCCCAGGCTGGAGTGCAGTGGCACAATGTCGGCTCACTGCAACCTCCACCTCCCGGATTCAAGGGATTCTCCTGCCTCAGCTTCCTAAGTAGCTGGGATTACAAGCACGTGACACCACACCCAGCTAATTTTTTTTTCAGTAGTGATGGGGTTTCACCGTGTTGGCCAGGCTGGTCTGGATCTCCTGACCTCAGGTGATTCGCCAATCTCAGCCTCCCAAAGTGCTGGGATTACAGGATTGAGCCACCACGCCCAGGCCTATTTTTTTTTTTTTTTTGGAACAGGGTCTCCCTCTGTCACCAAGGTTGGAGTGCAGTGGTGCAATTATACCTCACTGCAACCTGGACATCCTGGGATCAAGTGATCCTCTTACCTCAGCCTCCTAAGTAGCTGGGACCATAGAATTTTTTTTTTTTTAAGGCAGAGTTTTGCTCTTGTTGCCCAAGCTAGAGTCCAATGGTGTGATCTTGGCCCACTGCAACCTCCACTTTCCGTGTTCAAGTGATTCTCCTGCCTCAGCCTCCTGAGAGACTGGGACTACAAGGGCACACCATCACACCTGGCTAATTTTCTTTCTTTCCTTCTTTCTTTTTTTTTGAGACAAAGTTTTGCTGTTGTTGCCCAGGCTGGAGTGCAATGGCATGATCTTGGCTTACTACAACCTCCACCTCCCTGGTTTAAGCAATTCTCCTGCCTCAGCCTCCCAAGTAGCTGGGATTGCAGGCATGTGCCACCATGCCTGGCTAATTTTATATTTTGTGTAGAGATGGAGTTTCTCTATGTTGTTCAGGCTGGTCTTGAACGCCCAGCTTCAGGTGATCTATCTGCCTTGGCCTCCCAAAGTGCTGGGATTACAGGCATGAACCACGACATCTGGCCGCTAATTTTCTTAATTTATTTAATTTTTAATTTTAATTTTGTTTATTTATTTATTTTGAGATGGAGTCTCACTCTGTCATCCAGGCTGGAGTGCAGTGGCACAATCTCAGCTCACTGCAACCTCCACCTCCCGGGTTCAAGTGATTCTCCTGCCTCAGCCTCCTGAGTTAGCTGGGATTACAGGCGCCCATCACCATGCCCAGCTAACTTTTATATTTTTAGTAGAGATGGGGTTTCAATCCCCCCCTTGAAAGGTCCCACATGTTGGGATTTGGGGGACCTCAAATGATCCCCCTGCCTTGGCCTCCCAAAGTGCTGGGATTACAGGCATGAGGCACTGTGCCCAGTTAGTTTTTTTAAAAGATGAACTCTAGCTATGTTTCTCAGGCTGGTCTGGAACTCCTGAACTCAAATGATCTTCCTGCCTCGTCCTCCCATAGGTCTGGGATCACAGCTGTCAGCCACCGGAACCAGCTGTATTTTCAGTGCTTACTTATGGCTCATGTGAATCAGATCCAGCTGAGGAGGAGGAAGCTGGCATCACATGTCTCCCTAGACAAACCAGGTACCCTGTGGGTCTGCAGCGCCTCAGGGCCATGGGGGGCCTTAGTCAGCCCTACACCCTAGTACCTGCCTGGTACTAGTTCCCCCACCGTGTTCACATTCCGCTTCCACAAAGCAGCGCGTATGCCGGATGCCCCCTAGTGGTTGGGGGAACCCCAGCCCTGTGAGCCCAGAGATCTCCCTCTGACTTGGGGAGGGGAGGACCAGAGGACTGGAATGGGCTTTGCTCCAAACCTTAACTGGGGCATCTGACCCCTGTTCTGCTTGCCTGGGAGCATCCAGGATCCTTTCTCAAGCAGGGACTTTTTCCTTCTCATCCTGGCTTCAGCAGCTGGTATCCCTGCCCCTGTCACCACCCCAAGCAGTCTACACTTCCTTACATCCACTGGAGTATACCAGGACTAGAAAGGCCAATGGGTGCATCCCCCACTCCTAGCATATTTCTGTAGAGGAAAAAGCCTCGTTAAGACTGGGGACATATGGCTCCCACCTGTAATCCCAGCACTTTGGGAGGCTGAGGCAGGTGGATCATGAGGTCATTCAAGACTAGACTGGCCAACATGGTGAAACCCCATCTGTACCAAAAAATACAAAAATTAGCTGGAGGCAATTACACCTATTAAAAGAAAAGAGTGGGTAAATTGCTCTTCTGTCCAGACTCCATGATGAAGTACAGTGGCATGATTATGGCTCACCACAACCTCGGACCCCTGGCCTTAAGCAATCCTCCTGCCTTGACCTCCTAAAGTGTTAGGATTACAGGCCTGAGCCACCAACCCAGGCTAAAAACGCTCACTCAGCTAATTTTGTATTTTTAGTAGAGACGGGGTTTCACCATGTTGACCAGGCTGGTCTCGAACTCCTGACCTCAGGCGATCCACCTGCATTGGCCTCCCAAAGTGTTGGGATTACAGGTGTGAACGACGGCAACTGGCCTAAAGATGCTTTCTGTTTTTATTTTTTTCCTTTCTTTTGTTATTTCTTTCAATTTTTTCGTGCCAATTCTGTAAAATAAAGATGCTTTTTAATAACAGCTTTATTGAGAGAGAATTCACATACTACACAATTCACCCATTAAAGTGTACATTTCAGGTTTTTGGTTTTTTTTTTCAAGATGGAGTCTTGCTCTGTAGCCCAGGCTGGAGTGCAGTGGCGCGATCTCGGCTCACTGCATCCTCTACCTCTCGGGTCCCGGTTCAAGCAGTTCTCCTACCTCAGCCTCCCAAGTAGCTGGGATTACAGGCACGAGCCACCATGCCCAGCTAATTTTTATATTTTTTAGTAGATACAGGGTTTTGCCATGTTGGCCAGTCTGGTCTTGAACTCCTGACCTCGTGATCCTCCCACCTTGGCTTCACAAAGTGCTGGGATTGCAGGCGTGAGCCACTGCACCCGGCCACATTTCACTGGTTTAAAGGTATTCACAGAGTTGTGCAACCGTCACCACAATCAATTTTAGAACATTTCAGTACCCCAGAGAGAAATTCCACACCCATTAGCAGTCACTCCCCATTCCCCATCCCCCAGCCCCAGCCAACCACTAATTTACTTTCTGTATCTAAAGAGTTCCCCATTCTGGACACTGGTAAAATGGAGTTATACAGCATGTGGGCTTTTGTGTCTGGATCCTTTCGCTTGGCAGAAGGCTTTCAAGGCCCATCCATGCTGTAGCGTGTGTCAGTGCTTCATTCCTTTTTATGGCCGAATAATAATATTCCATCATGCAGATAGACGACATTTTATGTATCTATTCAATAATGCAATTTTTTTTGAGACTGGGTCTCCCTCTCTTGCCCAGGCTGGAGTGCAGTGGCACGATCACAGCTTACTGCGGCCTCGACCTCCCATGCTCAAGTGATTCTCCTGCCTCAGCCTCTCTAGTAGCTGGGACTATAAACCAAGCATGCACCACCATGCTCAGCTAACTTTTTGACTTTTTTGTATTTATTTATTCTTTTTTTGAGAGGGAGTCTCACTTTGCCACACAGGCTGGAGTGCAGTGGCGTATTCTTGGCTCACTGCAACCTCTGCCTCCTGGGTTCAAGCAATTCCCCTGCCTCAGCCTCCCAAGTAGCTGGGACTACAGGTGCCCACCACCACGCCCGGCTAATTTTTCTTTTTTTTTTTTTTTTGAGATCAAGTCTCACTCTGTCATCAGGCTGGAGTGCAGTGGCCGTGATCTTGGCTCACTGCAACCTTCTGCCTCCCAGGTTCAAGGGTTTCTCCTGCCTCAACCTCCCGAGTAGCTGGAACTACAGGTGTGCACCACCACACCCAGCTGATTTTTGTATTTTAGTAGAGATGGGATTGCACCATGTTGGCCAGGATGGTCTCAAACTCCTGACCTTGTGATCCAACCGCCTGGGCTTCCCAAAGTGCTGGGAGCCACTGTGCCCGGACCTTCCTTAAAAAAATTTATTTTATTTTGTTTTGGGGTGTCTCACTCTGTTGCCCAGGCTGGCTTTACACGCCTGGTCTCAGGGGATTTCCCTATCTCAGCCTCTGGAGTAGCTGAAATTACGGATGTGTGCCACCACACTCTGCTGATTACTTTCTTTACAGAGACCCACCTTTTGCTAGTATTTATGGATTAATTAGTTTGAGACATGGTCTTGCTCTGTTGCTCAGGTTGGAATGGAGTGACGTGATCACGGCTCACTGCAGCCTTAACTCCTGGGCTCAAGCAATCCCCCCGCCTCAGCCTCCTGTGTAGCCAGGACTGCAGACACAGGCAACTAAGACTAGCCAAGAGACTCACCTTTTACAGGGCAAGCAGTCTGTGGGCCGGTTTTCACCGCTCCACCACATGAGGGTGTTTCGAGTGGGAAGCAGGTACACCCCAGGTGAACAGCAGAGACAGCGCATACCTGCTGCCTCTCACTTGCTGCCAGGTAGAGCTGGGAAGGGGAAAGGCTGAGCCCCACCTCTAAGCCCCCTGCGTATTAAGAAATCTTGTGGTTCTCCATGGTCAGCTCAGACGCCTCTGGCCACTGCTGCCCACGGCAACTTGGTGCCAGGGGTGATGGCAGCCAACACTCTTGATGCCATGACATGCCAGGCGGTCACCAGCTTTTCACAGCAGCCCCACCAGGGAGATACTTTGTGCCTTCTATTTCGCAGACAAAAAAGTGGAGTCAGGTTAGTGGGGCTGAGGTTCCGGCAGGACCTGGATTCTGTTCCACACTTGGTGGCTGCTTGTGCTTTCTGGAAGTCTGTTGTCTGAAGAACAGGGAGTGTGTGTAGGCAGACAGGTCTGAGGACTGTCATGGGGATGTTCTAGACGCAAAGCAAAGAAAGAATTTCAAGAAGGTCAGATACAGTGAAGACAGAAAACAGAGACCCAATGTAGTGTTCTGGAGGTCTTCATGACTTTGACAAGAGAAGTGTGTGTGTGTGTGTGTTTGTGTGTGTTAAAGACAGGGTCTCTTGCCAGGCGCGGTGGCTCATACCTGTAATCCCAACACTTTGAGAGGCTGAGGTGGGTGGATCACGAGGTCAAGAGATCGAGACCATCCTGGTCAACATGGTGAAACCCCGTCTCTACTAAAAATACAAAAGCCGGGCGCGGTGGCTCAAGCCTGTAACCCCAGCACTTTGGGAGACCGAGGCGGGTGGATCACGAGGTCAGGAGATCGAGACCATCCTGGTCAACATGGTGAAACCCCGTCTCTACTAAAAATACAAAACATTAGCTGGGCATGGTGGTGCGTGCCTGTAATCCCAGCTACTGAGGAGGTTGAGGCAGGAGAATTGCCTGAACCCAGGAGGCGGAGGTTGTGGTGAGCCGAGATTGCGCCATTGCACTCCAGCCTGGGTAACATGAGTGAAACTCCGTCTCAAAAAAAAAATAAAATAAATAAAATAAATAAATAAATAAAAATACAAAAAACATTAGCTGGGCATGGTGGCGCGTGCCTGTAATCCCAGCTACTCAGGAGGCTGAGGCAGGAGAATTGCCTGAACCCAGGAGGTGGCGGTTGCGGTGAGTCGAGATCATGCCATTGCACTCCAGCCTGGGTAGCAAGAGTGAAACCCCGTCTCAAAAAAAAAAAAAAAGACAAGGTCTCACTCTGCCATCCAGGCTGGAGTGCAGTGGTGCAATCTTGGCTCACTGCAGCCTCAGCCTCTTAGACTCAATCCCATGTCAGCCTCCAGAGTAATAGCTGACCACAGATGTGTGTAATAGGGACCACAGATGTGAATCACCACACCTGGCTAATACTTTAATTATTTGTAAAGATGAGGTCTTGTGGCCAGACATGGTGGCACATGCCTGTAATCCCAGCCACTTGGGAGGCAGAGGCAGGAGAATCACTCGAACCAGGTAATCAGAGGTTCCAGTGAGCTGAGATCGTGCCACTGCACTCCAGCCTGGTGACAGAACGAGACTCTGTCCGAAAAAAAAAAAAAAAAAATGAGGTCTTGCTATGTTGCCCAGGCTGGTGTCGAATTCCTGGGCTCAAGCCATCCTTCTGCCTCCTCCCTTGGCCTCCCAAAATACTGGGATTACAGGAGCGAGTCACTGCCCCTGTGCAGTCATGGGGGTATGATGGAGTGAGTAGGAGGGAAGCGGAAGAGAGTGAATGTGAGCATCCATTTCAAGGAGTTTTGCTGTTAAAGAGAGTAGAGCTGGCCCGGGCGTAGTGGCATACGCCTATAGTCCCAGCTACGAAGGAGGCTGAGGTGGGAGAATCGCTTGAACTTGGGAGGTGGAGGTTACAGTGAGTGGAGATTACGCCACTGCAGTCCAGCTTGGGTGACAGACAGAGACACTGTCTCAAAAACCAAAAAAAGAGAGCAGAGCTAAGACTGGGAACTGGAAGGGGATCTAGGGCCAGCTTGTTGGTTCGTTTGAAAGGAGAATAGCAACAGCTTATTCTCAGAAATGGGTATGATCCAAAAGAGGGCGTGCACTGAAGATGCAGGAGAGCGGACAGTGTCTGTAGTGACATCTCTGAATCGTGCAAGTGGAAGGGTGTCTGTGCATGGACAGCATGGACATTCATTCGGAGACATTGGCTGATGGCATGTCCCAGGCACAGGGAGGGAGGCAGTGGTGGCTGTGGCAGCCTGTGGAAGGTCTCTTGTAATTGCCTCCATTTCCCTCAGAGAAACGGGAAGTGAGACCATGAGCTGACAGCAAGGAGATGGTGCTGGAGGGCTTGAGGGGAGAGGAGAAGGAAGGGTAGCAAGGAGGGGCCAGGGCAACAGGATGCAGTTACGGCAGCCCCCAGACCCACGTGAGGGTTTGGATCAGGCACTTAAAAACAAGAGCAGCGGCTGGGTGTTGTGGCTCATGCCTGT
>NW_022437039.1:1284979-1315094 GCF_009761245.1 Sapajus apella | reverse complement strand
CTCCTGGGTTCAGGCAATTCTCCTGCCTCAGCCTCCTGAGTAGCTGGCATTACAGGCATGCACCACCATGCCCAGCTGATTTTTTGTATTTTTAGTAGAGACGGGGTTTCACTATGTTGACCAGGATGGTCTCGATCTCTTGACCTCGTGATCCACCCGTCTCGGCCTTCCAAAGTGCTGGGATTACAGGCGTCAGCCACCGCGCCCGGCCGATACCTTGTCTTTACTAAAAATACAAAAATTAGCTGGGTGTGGTGGCACGTGCTGGTAGTCCCAGCTATTCGGGAGGCTGAGGCAGGAGGATCGCTTGAACCTGGGAGGCGGAGGCTGCAGTGGCCGAGATTGTGGCATTGCACTCCAGCCTGGGCAAGAAAGAGCAAAACTTCATCTCAAAAAAAACAAAATAAAATAAGAGCAGTGGCCTGGTGCAGTGGCTCACGCCTGAAATCCCAGTGCTTTGGGAGGCTGAGGCAGGAGGATCGCTTGAGCCCAGAAGACTGCAATAAGCCAGGCACCACTGCATTCCAGCCTGAGTGACAGAGGGAGACCCTGTCTCAAAAACCAAAACCAAAACCGAAAAACCACCACCTAGCAGGTGACTGTAATAACATCCCTAATACAACTGTTGCTGACTGACAAAAAAAAAAAAGACCAATCAGCAAGATTGTGGGATTTCCTCTTCCTAGCCATATTCAGCTATTTATTGCAGGTCAGGAGAAGGGAAGAGCAGGCAGTGTGAGATGAACCTGGTCATAGGAGTTAGCAGGATCAACGGGGTCAGCCAACTAGGGCCCACCAGCCACATCCAGCCCGCTGCTTTTTTTTTTTTTTTTTTTTGAGATGGAGCTTTGCTCTTGTCACCCAGGGTACAGGCTGGAGTGCAATAGCATGATCTCAGCTCATCACAACCTCTGTCTCCCAGGTTCAAGCCATTCTCCTGCCTCAGCCTCCTGAGTAGCTGGGATTACAGGTGCCTACCACCACACCCAGCTAATTTTTGTATTTTTAGTAGAGACAGGGGTTCACCAGGTTGGCCAGGCTGGTCTCGAACTCCTGACCTCAAGCTTCAGGAGGTGATTTGCCCTCCTCAAGCTTCCAAAATTGCTGGGATTACAGCCATGAGCCACTGCACCTGGCCTAGCCCACTGCTTTTATAACAAACCTTTTTCTATGTGGTAAAATATACATAACAAAAACTTGCTGTTTAACCAATTATTTATTTGTTTCTTTTTGTAGAGACAGGGTCTCACCATGTTGCCCAGGATGGTCTTGACCTCTTTCTTTTGAGACACAGTCTTGCTCTGCTGCCCAGGTTGTAGTGTAGTGGTGCAGTCTTGGCTCACTGCAACCTCTGCCTCCTAGGTTCAAGTGATTCTCTCTCCTTAGCCTCCTGAGTAGCTGGGACTACAGGCACCCATCATCATGCTTGGCTAATTTTTATAGTTTTGTAGAGACAGGGTTTCACCATATCAGCCAGGCTGGTCTAGAACTCCTGATCTCAGGTGATCCACCCCCCTTGGCCTCCCAAAGTGCTGGGATTATAGACATGAGCCACCATTCCCAGCTGGTCTTGAGCTCTTGAACAGTGGGTGGGCGAGCAAGTGATCCATCCAGTCACGCTCCAGCTGTATTTCCAGCCACTCGTTATGGCCAGCATTACCACCTGGGCTCCGCCTCCTGTCAGACCAGTGGTTGCATTAGATTCTCACAGGAGTGCAAACTTTATTGTGAACCATGCATGTGAGGGATATGGGTAGTGCATCCTTATGAAAATCTAATGCCTGATGATCTGCCACTATCTCCCATCACCTTCAGATGGGACCATCTAGTTGCAGGAAAACAAGCCTAAGGCTCCCATTGAGTCTACATGGTGGTGAGCTGCATAGTTATTTCATTATCTATTACAATGTAGTAATAGAAATAAGGAATCAAATAAATGTAATGCTGTGGCAGGTTCAATACTTCATTCCATTTATGGCTGAATAATATTCCACTCTGTGGACAGACCACATTTTTTTAATCCATTCATGTGTTGATAGACACTAGGTTGCTTCTGTGTTTTGGCTCGTGTGAATGCTGCTATGGACGTGGGGGTACCATGATCTGTTTGAGACCCTGTTTTCATTCTCTTGGATGTTTACCTAGGAGTGGAATTGCTGGGGCCTGTGATAACTACTGCCTGTTGTATGGCTCATAAACCGAGAATAGTGTCGTAGACAGAATAATGGCCCCCGCCATGGTGTTCATGCCCTATCCCCAGAATCTGTTAACAGCAGTTACCTTACGTGCAAAAGGGGCTCTGCAGGTGTGATTATGTTAAGGATTTTGATATGGGGAGATTATTCTGGATTATCTGGGTGGGTCCGAGGTCATCAAGAGAGGGAGATGAAAGGGTGGAAGAGAGAGGGTGGCAGAAGCAGACACTGAGAGGTGCACTTTGAAGATTGAGGAAGGGGCTGCAAGCCAAGGAATGTGAGTGGCCCCTACAAGCTGAAAAAGGCAAGGAAACAGATTCTCCCCTAGAACTTTCAGGAGAAATGCAGCCCTGCCTACACCCTGAATTTAGCCAAACATAACCCATCTGGACTTCTGACCTCCAGAGAATAAATGTGTGTTGTTTTCTAGAATCTCTCTCTCTCTCTTGCACACATTTATAGAGATGGAATCTCCCTATGTTGCCCAGGCTGGTCTCCAACTCCTGGCCTCAAGTGATCCTCCCACATCAGCCTCCCAAACTGCTGAGATTATAGGTGTATAGGCATGAGCCATGGTTCCTGGTCAAATCTATGTTTTTTGTTTTTTGGTTTTTTTTTAGGTGGAGTTTCACCATGATGGCCAGGCTGGTCTTGAACTCCTGACCTCAGGTGATCCACCCACCTCGGCCTCCCAAAGTGCTAGGATTACAGGCGTGAGCCACAGTGCCCGGCCTGTTTTTATTGAGATAGAGTCTCGCTCTGTCACCAGGATGGAGTGCAATGGTGCAATCTCAACTCACCACAACTTCCGCCTCCAGGGCTCAAGCAATTCTCCTGCCTCAGCCTCCCGAGTAGTTGGGATTACAGACATGTACCACCGTGCTCGGCTAATTTTGTATTTTTTTAGTAGAGATGGTGTTTCTTCATGTTGGTCAGGCTGGTCTTGAACTCCTGACCTCGTGATCCACCCAGCTCGGCCTCCCCAGGTGTTGGGACTACAGGTGTGAACCCTGGCCCCTGGCCAAATCTGTGTTGTTTTATGCCACTAAGCTTGTAGTAACTTGTTATGGAGGCCATAGAACTTTTACATTTTCAAATGGTTGGAAAGCAGTCAAACGAATGATATTTTGTGGCACATGAAATTATACAACATTCCATTTGTGTCCATAAGCTAAGTGTTATTGGTACCCGGAGATGCTCATTCATTCATACACCATCTAGGACTGCTTTCCAGCCAGAAGGGCAGAGTTGAGTGCTTGTAGGAGGCCATGTGGTCTGCAAAGCCTAAAATATTTACTATCTGGTCCTTTAGAGAAAAAACTCGCTGACTCATTTATTTATTGATTTCGTTGTTGTTTGTTTTTGAAATACTCTGTCGCCCAGGCTAGAGTGCAGTGGCGCAATCTCAGCTCACAGCAGCCTCCACCTCCCAAGTTCAAAAGATTCTCATGCCTCACCCTCCTGAGTAGCTGGGATTACAGGCACATGTCACCATGCCTTGCTAATTTTTGTATTTCTAGTAGAGGTAGGGTTTTGCCATGTTGGCTAGGCTGGTCTCAAACTCCTGACTTCAAGTGATCTGCCTGCCTTGGCCTCCCAAAGTGTTGAGATTACACGTGTGAGCCGTTGCTACTGACCTGCTTGATTTTTTAAATTTTTTATTTGAGGCAGAGTCTGGCTCTCCCAGGCTGGAGTGCAGTGGCACAATCTCAGCTTCCTACAACTTCCACCTCCCAAGTTCAATCGATTCTCCTGCCTCAGCCTCCCAAGTAGCTGGAACTACAGGCGTGCGCCACCATGTCTAGCTATTCTTTTTTGTATTTTTAGTAGAGATGGGGTTTCACCTTGTTGCGTCAGGCTGGTCTCGAACTCCTGACCTCAAATGATCTGCCCGCCTCGGCCTCCCAAAGTGCTAGGATTAAAGGCATGTGCCACCACGCCTGGCCTGATTGATTATTTTTATTTTTAAATTTTTTTTGAGACAGAGTCTTGCCCTGTCACCCAGGCTGGAGTGCAGTGGTGCAATCTCAGCTCACTGCAGCCTTGATCTCCTGGGTTTAAACGATTCTCCTGCCTCAGCCTCCAGAGTAGCTGGGATTACAGGTGCACTCCACCATGGCTGACTACTTTTTGTATTCTAGTAGAGAGAGGGTTTTGCCATCTTGGCCACGTTGGTCTCTAATGCCTCACCTCAGGTGATCTGCTGGCCTTGGCCTCCCAAAGTGCTGGGATTACAGGCGTGAGCTACGGCACCTAGCCTGGTCAAGGCAGTTCTGTAGGGGAGGAGCCAGAGGCAGACTTGCTTGCTCCAGCTGCCATTCATTCATTCATTCATTCAAATCACTTTTTTCAGGCACGGGAGACGTCCATCAGTGCATATGGTTTTGTGGCCCTAAGGCATATGTCGTCTCCAAATGTCATCATTTCCTGAGCACAACTCCTGTCGCTGTAATGTGGTCGGGAGCTTCTCCAGGGCAGCGTTTCTGCTTTGATTTCCGTGTGGCCAACTCAGGATGGGTTAACACAGGAAGCAGCCAGGGCTGACTGGACAGTCCCTCTCCTGGGCTGTGCAAATGATGCTCATGTTCCTCAGGGACACAAAGGGAATCCCGGAGGATTGGGGAACAAAAGGTAAACAGGGCACCAAACCTCTCACTAATCAAGATTAACACATTTTTTTTTTTTTTTTTTGAGATGGAATCTCGCACTGTCGCCCAGGCTGGACTGCAGTGGCGTGATCCTGGCTCACTGCAACTTCCACCTCCTGGGTTCAGATGATTTTCCTTCCTCAGCTTCCCAAATAGCTAGTATTACAGGCACCTGCCACCACGCCTGGCTAATTTTTGGTATTTTTTCACTGTTGGCCAGGCTGGTCTTGAACTCCTGACCTTGTGATCCTTCCACCTCAGCCTCCCAAAGTGCTGGGATTACAGGCATGAGCCCTGTGCCCAGGTGAGTCACAAAATTTTAACATAATACTTTAGAGAAATCAAAATTGGCCAGGCATACTGGCTCACACCTATAATCCCAGCACTTTGGGAGGCCGAGGCAGGAGGAGGACGGCTTGAGTCAGGAGTTTAAGAGCAGCCTGGGCGACATAGTGAGACCTTGTCTCTACGAAAAATTAAAAAATTTGCCAGGCATGATGGTGGTGTGCCTGTAGTCGCAGTGACTTGAGAGGCTGAGCTAGGAGGATCACATGGGCTTAGGAGTTCAAGGCTGCAATGAGCTATGATATCACTACCGCATTCCTGCCTGGGCAAGAGAGTGAGACCCTGTCTCAAAAAAAAGAAGTTAATCCAAAAATTTATAATGAGCAAAATAACTGAGTTACAAATTACAAACATTTATTGATTTATAGTAGATCAATATTAGAAATCAATGTTGAATCAGCTTTTGAATTTTTATTTTTTTTTTATTTTTGAGAGTCTTGCTCTGTCACCCAGGCTGGAGTACAGTGGCTTCTACTCACTGCAACCCCTGCCTCCCAGGTTCAAGTGATTCTTCTGCCTCAGCCTCCTGAGTAGCTGGGAATGCAGGTGCCCACCACCATGCCCAGCTAAGTTTTGTATTTTTAGTACGGACAGAATGTCACCATGTTGGCTGGGCTGGTCTCAAACTCCTGACCTCAAGTGATCCACCCACCTCTCCCTCCCAAAGTGCTGGGATTACAGGCATGAACTCCCATGCCCGGCTCAGTCTTTGAATTTTCAGAATTTTAAGACAGGCTCTTGCCCTGTTGCCTAGGCTGAAGTGCTGTGGTGTGATCACAACTCACGGCAGTCAACCCTCCTACCTCGGCCTCCCAAGTAGCTGTGACTATAGGCATGGACCACCATGCCAGGGTAATTTTTAAAAAGTTTTTTGTAAAGACAGCATCTAGTTATGTTGTCCAGGCTGGTCTCCAACACCTGGCCTCGAAGGATCCTCCTGCCTCAGTTTTCCAAAGTGCTGGGATTACCAGTGTGAGCCACTGTGCCTGGCCATTTGAATTTAAAGATAAGAATTTACAACAGTGCCTTGCAGAGATGTACTGAAGCTGGAGGGAAAGGGAAAAATCAGTAATACTGAACCTGTCATTAAAATGTGGATAGTGTGTTCACCATGGATTTTTGGTAGTAATTTATCTTATTTTATTGAGATAGGGTCTCGCTGTGTCACACAGGCCGGAGTGCAGTGGCACGATCACAGCTCACTGCAGTCTCAACCTCCCAGGGCTCAAGCAATCCTTCCACATCAGCCTCCTGGGTAGCTGGGACTATACCATCACACCAAGCTAATTCTTTTTTTGAGATGGAGTCTCTGTCACCTAGGCTGGAGTGCAGTGGTGCGATCTCAGCTCACTGCAACCTTCGCCTCCTGGGTTCAAGCGATTCTCCTGCCTCAGCCTCCTGAGTAGCTATTTTTACAAAATTTAATTTTAATAAATTTTACTAAATTTATTTACTAGAAATGGGGTTTCACTGTGTTAGTCAGTATGGTCTTGATCTCCTGACCTTGTGATCTGCCCACCTTGGCCTCCCCAAGTGCTGGGATTACAGGTGTGAGCCACTGTGCTCGGTCCCGGCGAATTCGTTTACATTTTTTGTAGAGATGGGTCTTGCCATGTTGCCCAGGCTGGTCTTCAACTACCTGAGCTCAAGTGATCTACTCACGTAGGCCTCCCAAAGTGCTGGGACTACAGGTGTGAGCCATTGTGCCCAGACAATTTTGATATTTTAAGAAGTTAAATTAAGACATAATTTGAGGCCAGGTGTGGTGGCTCATGACTGTAATCCCATCACGTTGGGAGACGGAGGCTGGTGATCACTTGAGGTCAGGAGTTCGAGACCAGCCTGGGCAACATGGCAAGACCCTGTCTCTACAAAAAATGCAAAAATTACCATGGTATGAGGCACACTCCTGTAGTCCCAGCTACTCAGGAGGCTGAGGCACAAGAATCACTTGAACCCGGGAGGTGAGGTTGTAGGGAGCTGAGATTGCACCACTGCATTCCAGTCTGGGGGACAGAGTGAGATTCTGCCTCAAACAACAACATCAACAAAAAACCCTGACATAATTCATTTTAGGTGCTGAGCTTTTTGGCACTCTCTTACATTTTGTGACCTCAACTCTTGCCCCAGGAACCAGGGTCTGTGTGGGTCTGGAAATGACTTCCAAGACAAATGAAAAAGCAGCTCTCTGCTACCCCCCAGGCTGGATGCCAAATGGCACTGCTTTGGGGAGGCTTCCTTGATTCATAGGATTGGGGATGGGCACCTACTACCCAGTTCAGTGTTGGCAGGCAGCTCCAGGGTCGCCCTGGGCCACCCACTTGTCCCTCTCATCCTCTCTGCTAAGGCTGTCTGCGGGGACATCAGCTTTGCAGATCACTCTCTGTAGTTCAGACATGTGCCCAGCCCTGTGCCATCCCTTATGAAGAGAGAAGAGTAAAACCACAATCCCTTTTCTCTGGGAGACAAAATTGGACCAGGAAGTCTGGGCACAGTGGCTTACGCCTGTAATCCCAGCACTTTGCGAGGCTGAGGCATGCGGATCACGAGGTCAGGAGTTCAAGACCAGCCTGGTCAACATAGTGAAACCCTGTCTCTACTAAAAATACAAAAAATTAGCCAGGCGTGGTGGCGGGTGCCTGTAATCACAGCTACTCAGGAGGCTGAGGCAGGAGAATCGCTTGAACCTGTGGGGGCAGAGGTTGCAGTAAGCCAAGATTGTGCCTGAGTGCATCCTTAATTGCAACTATGGGCCTCTGTCTTCCCATCTGCAAAACGGGAAGATAAAGAGACAGTAATGTATCAGAATAGCTTGCTCACTGCTGGGCAAGATGGCTCATGCCTGTAAATCCCAGCACTTTGGGAGGCCAGAGCGAGCGGATCTCCTGTGTTCAGGAGTTCGAGACCAGCCTGGGCAAAATGGTGAAATCCCATCTGTACTAAAAATACAAAAATCAGTTGGGCTTGGTGGTTTGTGCCTGTAATCCCAGCTACTTGGGAGGCTGAGGCAAGGGAATCGCTTGAATCTGGGAGGCAGAGGTTGCAGTGAGCCGAGATCACGCCACTGCACTCCGGCCTGGGTGACAGAGCAAGACTCGGTCTTAAAAAAAAAAAAAAAAAAAAAAGCTAACTTGCTCACCAGGGGCAGTTAAAGAGAAGCTTTCCGCTAGGACCATCCATGGCTCACGCTTGTAATCCCAGCACTTTGGGAGATAAAGGTAGGAGGATTCCTTGAGTCCCAGGACTTCAAGACCAGGCTGGGCAACATAGTGAGACCCCCATCTTTATTATTGAAAAACAGTAGGCTGGGTGCGGTGGCTCACACCTCTAATCCCAACACTTTGGGAGGCTGAGGCAGGCAGATCACGAGGTCAGGAGATCAAGACCAGCCTGACCAATATGGTGAAACCCCGTCTCTACCACATATACAAAAATTAGCCAGGCGTGGTGGCACATGCCTGTAATCCCAGCTACTCAGGAGGCTGAGGCAGGAGAATCACTTGAACCTGGGAGGCAGAGGTTGCAGCCTGGGCAACAGAGCAAGACTCCATCTCAAAAAATAAAATAAAATAAAAACAGTAGAAAGTATATATATATTACCTTTTAAAATTTCTTTTTTTTTTTTTTTTTTAAATAGAAACGGGGTTTCTCCACGTTGGCCAGGGTGGTCTCGAACTGCTGACCTCAGGTGATCCACCCGCCTGGGCCTCCCAAAGTGCTGGGATTACAGGCATGAGCCACCGCGCCTGGCGTATTTAAAAAAGATAAATAAAAATAAAGTAAGACTTCAGGGGCTTTTTTTGTCAGCCTGGGATCTGTACTTAGAGAAACTGCCTAACAGGTTGCTTTAAGGATCGGAGCGCATGTATGCAAAACTGCTCGGCATCCAGCGGATGCTGGCAACATTTAATAACAATATTTCCCAATAATAACAGTAACTATTGTTAGTAGTAGGAATACGTCAAATTAGGAGGCGCGATTTAGGGGGAACCTGGAAGGCGGTAGGCAGGATCCAGGACATTCCAAGGCAGGCGTGGGCTTCCTGAGCCAGAAGCCAAACCTCCAGGAGCCAGGGAGGGCCTGGGGTCGGAAGGTGGGGCGTGGGAGCGGAGGACTGGAAGCTCACCGCCAGGGTCCCCGTCCCCGCCCCACGTCGTCACCCTCTCGTGGGGAGCGCACCCTGGCGGAGGGGCATGTCCCGCACGGGCTTTGTCATGAATGAGAAGCTGCAGCCTTCAGCCCGCGGAGGGAACAGTGGGGGTCCGGGGAATACCAGGCGACCCGGGAGCAACCAGACCTCCCGGCCGTGCTGGCAGCCTTGAGTCCAGGGGACGCAGCCATTCGGGCCCGCCTCCACCTTCCCCTCCCCGCCCGGGCCCCCGGCTTCCTAGGGCGGCCCCAGCATCCTTGGCGCCCTTTGCCGTCCCCTCGCTGGGCCAGGATTCCCAGGATTTGGAGACCCGGCCGCGCGGCCAGCGGCGGGCAGCTAGGCAGGGTGGGAGGGAGGAGGCTGGCCGGCCTCCGAAGTCAGCCCCAAGTTACATGTGGGAAGCGGTGGCTGTGACGCAAGTTTCCAGGGGGCCCTGGGCTCAGCTCGAAGGGCGCACACCGGAGAGGCTCCTCTGTGTGCAGTTGCAATGGTGAAAAAGCAGAAGCTCCGAGCGCGAACCTCAGGCCGCCTTTCCCGTAGCCGCTGCACGACCGACCCAGCCGCGCCCCCTTCTTCCCGCGGGCCCGCCGAGTGCGCGGACCCTGCACTGGGCAGTCCCCGCTGGACCCGGGACTGCACGGGCTGGGCTCCCCGCGCGGTGGCTGGCCTTCTTTTTTTTTTTTTTTTTGCAACGCTTGCCAACCTGTCAGCTGATGGACCTCATCACCCCATAGTGGCGCATGTAGCTCGGCCGCAGCTCGCTCCATTCACGCTGCGCCACCCCCAGCCGGCCCGCGGTCCCCGGCCCCCTGTGCCCTGCGAGAGGCCTGCAGACCCTGGCTGCAGCGGGCCCCCGGGGGACCGCGCCCCTCTCGCCCCGGCCTCGCACCGCCTGGGGGGCGCTGCAAATAGTCCTTTGTTTACATGCAATTCCTTACTCCGCGGAAGGAGGCCGGGGGAGTGCTGAGTTTTCACCAGCTGTTTCCCGCCTTGAAACAGACATCTGATCAGCTGCAAACACACACACACACACACACACACACACACATACATACGCCCGGGGAGGCAGGCCGGAGAGACCTCCCTCCCGCCCCTCCCGCCCGCCTCCCTCCCCTCGCCGCCGCCGCCGCCGCCGCCGCCGCCAGCATCTGGGACCGGCCGATTCTGCACCTCAGTCCGGCGCTGCCCTTTGATTCGGATTTCCATCTTGCATTCTCCGGCTGATCGCGGGACCTGGCTCGTGCAGAGGAGGGGGGCCGATCGCTATGGAGTATTTCATGGTGCCCACTCAGAAGGTGCCCTCTTTGCAACATTTCAGGAAAACAGAGAAAGAAGTGATAGGAGGGCTCTGTAGGTGTGTACTCCTCCTCCCCCCACCCCCTTCCTACCATTGCAGCCCCCGGCCAGCCCGCCCGGGCGGGCGCGCGTGTGCGCACGCATGGCCCGCGCCGCCGACCCCGCTAGCCTTTCTTAGCTGCTGGGACCGCTGCAGCTTCGCGCACCGGGTCCGCGCCGCCCCGGGACCCTCCTCCCTTGGAGCATGGGGGCCCCAAACGGCCCCGGCCACTTTTGTCCGCTGCAGGCGGGCGAGTCGCGACGTTTGTAAATTGCAAACAGACCCACGTGGTTCTGCAGCAGTCCCGGCCATGCTTGGTGCTGGTGGCCTTCCCCCCCGCCGCGCTTCCTCTTTCCCCCTCCCGCGGCGGCTTCCTTCCTCTCCTTCCTTCCTTGCGATCTTAGGGCGCCCCCATTCAAGGGGGTCCGAGGGTCCGGGGCGCGCGTGGGGCCGTAGCGAGGGCGGCTACAATGCAGCCATGCCGCGGCTCCCGGCGCTGGGTGGGGGCGGGGAGCCGGGCACTGTGCGTGTTTGCAGAGCGGGGCTGCAGTGGGGTCGGGGGCGTGCTTGCGTATGGGTGTGGGGGGTGGGCGGGCCCCGAGGGGCCCGCGCGGCCGGCAGGGGCGCCGCGGCCCGGGGCACGTTGGCTGCTGCTGGCTCGCCCGCCCGCGCCCGGGCGCTGTTTACTAGCGAGGCCTGGACGTGACTCTGCAGCCCTCTTGGAGTAGGCGGACCTCTGCGCGCGGCCTCGCGGGAGCTGTAGTTCTCCGTGTCCTGCGGGTGCAGCATTGTGGGATTTGTAGGCGCTCGTGGGCCACGCTTTCCCTGCACAAAGCTCGGCCCCCGCGGGCACGATGGGCAATGCAGGCCAGGTGGGCAGGCCTTTTGGGGAGGGGACACCTGAGGCCGCCTCTAGTCTCGCAGGGCAGCTTACCGCCGCACGTGGGTTTCCTCTGCAAACTTTCCCATCCAACGCCCCTCCCCCCTGCCGTAAACCGAAAGCGTCGGGTCCCCCAGCTGGGTGGGTGGCCCGAGGTTCGCAGGCCTCCGCAGCAGCCACTTTGCAAGCTTGGTCCTAGGTTGCTGTAAATCCAAAGGGTGATGGATTCAAGGACCACACACAGCCAAACCGCCCGGGACACTTGTTAAAATGCACACTCCTGGAGCTTTGGTCGCTGGGGCCCGGACATCTGCATTTTGAACAACCCGCCGGGCGGGGTGTTGGGGAGGTGTGCGTTCTTCGGCGTGCACAAGTTTGGGACCTGCGGCCCCTTTCCTGCCGCGCTGCTCCAGGAGTGAAATGGCTCCCCAGGGCTGGAGCCACGTGCTCTGCCGCCCAAGGCAGTCTGGGCGGGGATTGAGGGAGGAGGAGCCCGCCGGTGTGGCCCAGGCTGGTGGACACTAGCGGGTGCAGAATCCGGCCTGGAGGGAAGGTTGCTGTACACGTGTAGACACTCCCACCCAACCCTCTGCCCCAAGGGTCCCCATCTTAAAGCTACTCTGAAGGTCCCAGTCAATACCTAGACTTGGACCAGTTGATGGGTCTGGCAGCGCAGGGATGCCCCAAGGGCTTGCCCTTACACGAGGCCCACCTGGAGGGCCCAATAATAAGTAAAAAAATATTCTTGAGCACTTTTTATGTTCTGGGGGCTCAGTTTGCTAGAATTTTCTCATTGAGTTGTCATAATCTTCCTATGAGTCAAAAGCGTCTTTTGATTCCGTGTAAAGAGGAGGACAGAGAAACTAGGGAGGGGACCACCACAGCAAGTGGTGGAGCTGGAACTTCAACCCTGGTCCTGGGGTTGCAGGCTGCTGTAGGGCTGGGCTGGGCAGTGTGGAGGTATGGTTGAGCCACTTTGCCTGCTGGGGAGGACATTCTGGGCCTGATCCTGGGCAGGGTGAGGGCAGAGGGGCCCTCTGGCTGCCATGCCTGGGCCTTGGGTGAGTCCTCCTAGGGACCCCTAAGATTTGGCTTCACTTTATCCCTGCCCCAAGACCCGCTTTGGAGGATGCCAGCAGTCCCCCAGGATAGCTGGATCTTGATAACCAAGGGCTTGAGGGTGCAGGGCCTTCGTCCAGGGTAGGGCACTGAGACATCCATTGCAAGACAATTGTGAGCTGTGCATTAGGCATGGAGTTGGGGGTGCCTGGATTTGTTTATGTTCAGTAGGGTAAGATAGGAAGCCTGTTGGGGATCAAATGTGTGTGTCAGGCAGGACCTTCTGGCCAGATGTTTTTGCTTCTCTGGGTCATGTCAAGCTGGTGGGCTTTGCTTCATGCCTCAGTGACCAGCAGAGATCTCCCTGTCTTTCTGTCTCCCAGGCCTACCGGAGGGTACTGTAGGGCACAGTGCTGCCCACGAAAGCTGCAGGTTTGGACCCGTCGCCTAACGGTTCTCAGGCCCTGGAAAACAGATGCACCTGTGAAAATTAGCCATAGGTATGGGAAGTGCCTGGTAGCTTTTAAAATGACACTCAGGACTGGGCGTGATGGCTCACGCCTGTAATCCCAGCACTTTGGCAGGCCGAGGCGGGCAGATCATGAGGTCCGGAGTTTAAGACCAACCTGGCCAATATGGTGAAAGCCTGTCTCTACTGAAAATACAGAAATTAAGCTGGGATGGTAGTACATGCCTGTAATCCCAGCTACTCTGGAGGCTTAGTCAGGAGAATCGCTTGAAGCCGGGAGGTAGAGGTTGCAGGGAGCTGAGATGGCGCCACTACACTCTAGCCTGGGCAGTAATACGAGACTCCATCTCAAAAAAAAAAGACTGAATGTCTTTTTTTTTGTGTGTGATGGAGTCTCACTCTGTCACCCAGAATGGTGTGTAGTGCTGCTGTCTTGGCTCACTGCAACCTCCCCGTCCTGAGTTCAAGTCACTTTCCTGCCTCAGCCTCTCAAATAGCTGGGATTACAGGCATATGCCACCACACCTGGCCAATTTTTGTATTTTTAGTAGAGACAGGGTTTCACCATGGTGGCTGGCCAGGCTGGTCTTGAATCCCTGACCTCAGGTGATCCAGCTACATTGGCCTCCCAAAGTGCTAGGATTACAGATGTGAGCCACTGCGCCAGGCTGCTGACATTCAGAGTCTTAAAAGCAGGTATATGGTGGTCTCCATCCGCATCTTGTTGTTGTTTTTTTTTTTTTTGAGACGGAGTTTCGCTCTTGTTATCCATGCTGGAGTACAATTGCACGATCTCAGCTCACCGCAACCTCCGCCTCCTGGGTTCAGGCAATTCTCCCACCTCAGCCTCCTGGGACTACAGGTGTGCGCCACCATGCCCAGCTAATTTTTGTATTTTTAGTAGAGACGGGGTTTCACCATGTTGACCAGGATGGTCTCGATCTCTTCACCTCGTGATCCACCCACCTCAGCCTCCCAAAGTGCTGGGATTATAGGTGTGAGCGACCGCGCCCAGCCTTGTTTTTTTTTTTTGAGACAGAGTCTCACTCTAGCACAGGCTGGAGTGCAGTGGTGTGATCTTGGTGCATGGCAACCTCTGCCTCCTGCATTCAAGCAGTTCTCCTGCCTCAGCTTCCTGAGTAGCTGGGATTACAGGCATAAGCCACCACTCTTGGCCTTTCTTGATCTCTTTTAAACTTCACCATGACCTTGTGACATGAAGCAGTGTTTCATATTTTACAGATGGGGGAAAGTGGGGCTTGGTGTTCCACAGCTAGTAAGTGGCAAGGCTGGACCTTTTGCACTTGAGCCCAGTGCAGGATTCTCACTGATGGGCTGGAGGAACTTTGGGAAGGGAGGGAGGCTGGGATGTTTCTGATGGGAACAGCCTGGGCATGGTGTGTTCTGGGACCGAGGGGAATGGCATCAGACTGGCCAGGTTAGAGCGCAGAGTATGGATGGGTAGTGTTGCAGCAGTGGGGATGGAGCATGGACGAGAACCTCTAGCTCATTAGGTGAGAGAAGGATGAGTGTCTTACTCCTCTTTTGGGTTTGGGAGAATCCCATGTGGATTATCCACATTGACTGTGTCAATATTAAGTGACTCTGAGGTGTGTGAGTTACTTCAGGGCAGTGTGAAATGAAAGTTCTCAGTGGCCAGTTTGAGGCTGGAAATGGGCAGGCAAGTGCAGAGGGACTGGGGGTACTTGGCCTTGGGCTGGGCAGGAGGGATAAGTACCTGGCACAGATCTAGACTTGATGGGCATGCCCATGCCCCCGAGTGTCTGGTTGGGATGCCAGTGTCAGTCTTGTTAGATGTTGTGGGTGCTGTGGTGGTAGGGGTGGCGGCTGTGGTCTTAGCATCCAAGGCTGGTGCCCAGATTTTGTTCCTTGGCCATTGGCTGCTCAGTGACCTGCCTTATTCCTGAGTCTGGGGCAGCCCCAGGTTGGCTACAGGAGGCTGGCTTGCCAGAATTAAGAGAGCCTCGGTGTGGCCAGGCACAGTGGCTCATGCCTATAATCCCAGCACTTTGGGAGGCCAAGGTGGGTGGATCATTTGAGGTCAGGAGTTAGAGACCAGCCTGGCCAACATGGTGAAACCCTGTCTCTACTAAAAATACAAAAATTAGCTGGGCCTGGTGGCGGGTACCTGTAATCCCAGCTACTCGGGAGGCTGACGCATGAGAATCCCTTGAACTCAAGAGGCCAAAATTGCAGTGAGCTGAGATTGCACCACTGGACTCCAGCCTGGGAACAGAGGGAGACTTTGTCTTAAAAAAAAAAAAAAAAAAAAGAGAACCTCGGAGTCAATGGACTTCTGCCACCTTTGATTCTCACCTATAGGAGTCTGAAGTGGCCAGGGAGAGGGTAGTGGATCTTTATTTACTGTGTGTGTAGGACCTTTACAGACCGTAACTGTAAATGCAAAACCCCGGAAGAGCTATCAGAAATTTTCAGGCATTTGCAGAAAAATCCACTTTATCCCGTGCAATATCACCTGGAAATTTCAATTAACCAACATTCATCAACAGGAACCCCTGGGTGGTCAGCCATCGGAAGCCCGGGTTGGCCAGCATTCCACCAATAAGAATTCCTGGTTAGCCGGCACTCTACCAATCACAGCCCTTGGTTAGCTCCTATTCCACCAATCAGAAGCCCTGGTTGGCACGCATTCTATTAAAGGACTCTGTCTGCTGGTACTTCCAGGGCAATTTAGGTGAGTTATTAATTGAGGGTCTTGGTGGCAGATTCAGGTCCCCACGAGGAACTGTAGCTTTGGGGGGAAATTTGCTTTATCGGATTTAAGAAAGTGCTTAACCTAAGTTAAGCACTAGGTTAGCCTGCAGCTGTTTTCTGAGCCAGGAGACTGGGCTGGTGGCTTTGGAGAGGACGGAGGCAGGAGAAGCTGTGCTGGCAGATTCTAGTGCAGAGGAGGAGGCAACACAGGCCCCTGATCCCAGCCCCAGCGCCTCTTCCTGTGGAACGTCCGGCTGGGATTTTCGGAACTGGGTCTCCTTTGACCTCCCCAGTTAGTGGGCTGCCTTGTGGGGAAGGGAAAGAAGAGGCTGAGGGTCAGCTCCTAAGAGCAGAGTTGTTGGTGGGACTTGGGCTGGAAGGTGCAGGAGGGTGCATTTTTTCACACCCTGCCCTGCCCTACTGCTGGGTGTGACCTTGGACAAGTCACTTGTGGGCTTGGTCCCGTGTGTGTTCAGAAGGGCAGGAGTGATGGCCGAGCCTGCAGTCACACCCCCTGCTTCTGGTAATTGGTGGGCTGTGTGAAGTAGGGGTCACTAGAGGCACTTCAGTGGGTGGGGCAGGGGAGCTTTGGCATCTACAGGTGCCTGCTGTGCCAGGTCTGGCTGCCTGACCTTGGGAGTATCACCTCCCCTTCCAGGACCCTGCACTGCTTGCTCACTATAATGTCAGCCACCACACTGGGTTTCCGTGAGAATCAGGCAGGGAAAAATGTAAATGAGGTCTGTGAATAATAAAAAGAGTTACATGATTACAGTGCTTTCTGAATGCCTGGTCCTTTTTTTTTTTTTTTTTTTTTTTTTTTGAGACAGGGTCTCACTCTGTTACCTAGGCTGGAGTGCAGTGACATGATCACAGCTCACGACAGCCTCAACCTCCTGTGTTCATTCCATCCTCCCACCTTAGCCTCCTGAGTAGCTGGAACAATAGGCACATGCCACCATGCCTAGATGATTTCTTATTTTTTTTTGTGGTAATGGGGTCTCACTATGTTGCCCAGGCTGGTCTTGAACTCTAGAGCTCAAGGGATCCTTCTGCCTTGGCCTCCCAAAGTGCTAGGATTATAGGTGTGAGCCACCATGCCCGGCCTCGTCCTCTCTTTTACAGGGATAACTGTCATCTGCTGGTTGGGGCATCTGGCTCTGTGGGATGGTCAGCGCTCATTCTGCTCTATGGCTGGACGCCTGCCCTGGGGTCAGGGTTCAAGTCCCAGCACTTGCTGCAGCTGATCCCCACCCAAGCCTCTGTGCCCCCTCTTTACACAGAAGTCTTCAGGCCATCTGACTCAGTGAGAATATTCTAGCCAAAAACTTTTTTTTTTTTTTTTTGAGATAGACTTTCGCTCTTGTTACCCAGGCTGGAGTGCAATGGCGCGATCTCGGCTCACCGCAACCTCCGCCTCCTGGGTTCAGGCAATTCTCCTGCCTCAGCCTCCTGAGTAGCTGGGATTACAGGCATGTGCCACCATGCCCAGCTAATGTTTTGTATTTTTAGTAGAGACGGGGTTTCACCATGTTGACCAGGATGGTCTCGATCTCTTGACCTCGTGATCCACCCACCTCGGCCTCCCAAAGTGCTGGGATTACAGGCGTGAGCCACCGTGCCCGGCCCTAGCCAAAAACTTAAAAAAAAAGATGTGTTCCTCTGTTGTGGACCCTCTAGGAGGGCCAGCTCTCAGGTGGCCCAAGGCTGGACTTAGTGCTCGTTTTTCACCCCCAGGCCCTGGTCAGCTCTGACCTTTGGACATTGCCGGGAGGGGCCCAGGGGCTGGTGAGCAGGGGGCTCTCCCCACATCTCTCCTGTAGGAATGGTGATGCCCCCAGATTGCACTTACCCTGTGTTGTGGCTTCCTATGGAGATCTCTTCCCACTTCTTACCTGCAAAGAGCCCCAGCTTTAAGCCACCACTGCAGAGCAGTCCTAGTCCCCTTGGCCTGCTGGCCTCTCAGAGATGGTGTAGTCTGAGGCTGTGCCAGACCTGGGAGCCTGGACTCCACCCCAAAGATGGGCCACACACAGCTGTGCAGCAGGCCTGCCCTAGTGCCCCGGTCACCCCCACTGCAGGCAGGGGAAGTGGGAGAAGTGAGGGCACTGACATCCAGCTGACTGAGCCTAAAACCATGCCCCTCCCTGCTCTGAATCCTAAAGTCTCCCATGGAAAGTGGGGGGCCTGGGCCCCCTTTGCCGCACTGACATTTCAAGGCCTTGTGAGCGATTTACAACCTGAGGACAGGCCGTGGGACTTAGGGTCCTGATGGAGGAGAGGCTTGGCTTGATGAGGCCGGAAGACTTGTCGCCCACCTCTCTGTTGGGAGAGGAAGCCCAGGCCGAGGAAAGGGCGGGGATACGTCCAGGGTCCCACAGGGAGCCAAGGCTGGACAGATGGGGCAGGATGGATGGGGCCAGGAAGGCAACGGCTGTTTCCAGCTGTTGGAGATGTGCTTTCTCTTGGGTCCATGCAAACTCTTTTCCACCTACCCATTGGTGTAGGGGCCACAGCAGGGGAGTTAGACTTGGCAGCCCCTTGACCCCAGACTGTCCCCGCCAATGGAGCAAGAGCTGCTCAGAGCCGTTTCCCTGTTCTCCCAGATTCAAGAGCGTGAGCCCCCTAGGCCCAGTCCTGGAACAGGGCACCCCGGGAGGGCCCCTCAGGAAGAAGCCGGGGCTGCGGCTTCGGGTGGGGCCGGCGGCCTCTGCTGGGAGCCCAGCATCTGGAAACCATCAGGCCAGGGGCGGGGGAAGTTGCAGGGGAGGTCCAAGGAGGGAGACATGCCTCCTCCAGGCCACACACAGGCCCAACCCTCGGGAGCGTGGCCTTGGGCCCACAACCGCTGCCTCTGCTCCCAGGCCCGCAGCCCCGCCCCCTGGCGCACACGCCCCGCCCCCGCCGGAAGCCCCGCCCCACTCAGCAGCCACGCCCTCTTCCCCAGGGCTGCCTTCTCACTCCACTGGCCGCTGCTCCTGCAAAGGGTTGGTAGTGCTCCCCACAGCGTGCTGGGAGCCTTGCTTCTCCGGCACAGGGTGGGTCTGTTGGAGTGGGTGGGCTGAGGGGAGCACTGTCTGCAGGGGTTGCTGGCTTCGTGTCTTTATGGGGAGTGAGTCGTATCTGTCTTGTCCTGTGTGAGGTGTGTGAAGTCTCAGCATACTGGGGCTGGGGCTTGTAGCTGGAGGCGTGGCCGTGAGGGTAGGAAGGGAGTGGGGACGTCTTCCTCAGTCCTGAGATTCAAAGCCTGAGACGCTGAAGAGGCGCTCCAGGCGCCCAGCAGGTCACTCAGAAGTCTCCCAGGGGCGGGACAGCGTCCCTGACTGTTGTCGGCGTCCCACGTGCATGAGAATCACCATGCAGGTTTCTGGGTCTCACCAGGCCTGCTAGTCAGACACTGGGGCCAGCACCCGTCATCTGCACAGTTTCTAAGCTCCTAGGTGTTTTGATGCTCAGACACACTGGGAATTCCGTTGGGGAGGAGAAACTGCTCCCTGTGAGGGAAGCCAAGGAGGGGATGGGTTTTTGTTGTTGTTGAGACAAGGTCTTGCTCTGTTGCCCAGAAGTGCACTGGCTCCATCATAGCTCCCTGCAGCCTCCACCTGTGGGGTCAAGCAGCCCTCCCACTTCAGCCTCCTGAGTAGCTGGAACTACAGGCGTGCACCACCGTACCTGGCTAATTTTATTTTTTGTAGAGACAGGTTGCCTAGACTGATCTCAAACTCTTGGGTTCAATGATCCTTGGCCTTGACCTCACAAATAACTGGGATTACAAGTGTGAGCCACTGTGCCTGGCCCTTGCTGGGCTCTGAGCAGACTATCTTACCCTCAGTCCACCTGGGTGTCCCAGAGAGAGCCCCTCCATCGCCCTCTGGGGGTGGCCTGGCATCTTTTGCAGCAGGGGCGGGATGCAGGTTCCACTGGGGCCCTCTGGAGATGAATGATGAAGAGGGCGCTTTGGCCAAGCCTGTTCCTGTCCTCTCTGGCAGCCTTGCCAACATTCCACTGACCCCGGAGACTCAGCGGGACCAGGAGCGGCGGATTCGACGGGAGATCGCCAACAGCAACGAGCGGAGGCGCATGCAGAGCATCAACGCGGGCTTTCAGTCTCTCAAGACCCTCATCCCCCACACAGACGGAGAGAAGCTCAGCAAGGTGGGTGAGAGCAGGGAGGGCTTCCTGGAGGAGGCGGCAGACTCCCTCTGGGAGAGGAAAGTGAGCTCTGGTAAACATTGCCAGCTTGACTCTTGGCTTTTCCCTGCCTTCAGGCAGCCATTCTCCAGCAGACAGCCGAGTACATCTTCTCCCTGGAGCAGGAGAAGACCAGGCTCTTGCAGCAGAATACACAGCTCAAGCGCTTCATCCAGGTGCGCCCTGCCCTCCTTCCTGGCTCCCTCTCCTGGCATGGGCATCCCAGGACCCAGCCATGGGCCTGCGATGCAGGTGTGGCTGCAGGCCCCTTCTTGCCCACTGGCAAGTACTTCAGGCACTTGTTTTCCTGCCCAAGCCTCAGTTTCCCCATCAGTCTAGTGTGGTGGAGTGGGCTCTGGAATGAGCCAGGTGATTGCTCTGGACAGCAGCCATTCTCCTGGCATTTGGCTGGTTTGTTGGACTTGCAGAAGGGCTCCCTAATGAAGATCCACCTGTGTTGGGCAGCTTTAGGGGGCTGCGATGGAGCCCCAGTCTCCGTGGTGGTGGTACCGAGGTGTCAGGCACACTGACCGACTCCTTGGGGTCCCCAGGAGCTGAGCGGCTCGTCCCCCAAGCGACGGCGGGCAGAGGACAAGGACGAAGGCATCGGCTCTCCGGACATCTGGGAGGACGAAAAGGCGGAGGACTTGCGGCGGGAGATGATTGAGCTTCGGCAGCAGCTGGACAAGGAACGCTCGGTGCGCATGATGCTGGAGGAGCAGGTGAGACAGCGCCCTCTGCTGGGCGCGGCGCGTGGTGCAGCGGAGAGGAGCCTGGGGTCCCCCTTAAGGCTTTGCTGCCCTTAGTTGAGCCCTATTTACAGGAGCACCTGCTGCGGTGCCAGGCTTAGGAGTGGGGAGCAAGCCAGACACGTCCCTGCCCTCGGGGGTCACCGTTTGCGTTGCGGTGGGGAAGATTAGTCAAATGACCTCAAAAATGTAGCCCTGATGGGCTAGGTATGGTGGCTCACACCTGTAATCCCAGCACTTTGTGGGGCTGAGGCGGGAGGATCACTTGAGCCCAGGTGTTTGAGACCAGTCTGGGAAGCGTAGTGAGATCCTATCTTCACCAAAAAATATATGAAAATTAGGCAGGTGTGGTGGGGTGTGCCTGTGGTTCTAGCTGCTCAGGAGGTTGAGCTGGGAGGACTGCTTGAGCCCAGAAGGTGGAGACTGCAGTGAGCGGTGATCGCACAATGGCACTCCAGCCTGGGTGACAGAGTGACACCTGTCTCAAAAAGCTAGGTGTGGTAGTGCATATCTGTGGTCCCAGCTACTTGGGAGGCTGAGCTGGGAGGATGGCTTAAGCCCAGGAGGTGGAGGCTGCAGTCAGCTGTGATTGTGCCACTGCACTCCAGCTTAGGTGACAGAGGGAGACCCTGTCTCAAAACAAAAAGCAAAAACAAAGCACTTAACCATGATGAAGGCCAGGCTGGAGCTGTGGGGATGCCCCATAGTGTCTCAATGGAAGTGGGAAGTTGAGTCTCATAATTAACCAAAGGGCAGAAAAGGGTATTCTCGGCAGAGGGAACAGCATAGGCAGAGGCTCAGACAGGAGGGAGCATGGTCCAGTGGTACAGTGGAGGCTCAGGTGGGAGGTGAGATGAGGCAGGGGCTGAAGGTCTTTGGAAATGCTCTGGCCTCTGTTGAGGGGGGCCCGCCTGGTGGTAGGGTTTTCAGCAGGAGTGAATGACCTGCTGTGGGACTGACAGGGCAGGGTGTGCTCCCAGGCCTGCCCCTGAGCTGAGGCTGTCCTGCCTCCAGGTGCGCTCGCTGGAGGCCCACATGTACCCAGAAAAGCTCAAGGTGATTGCGCAGCAGGTGCAGCTGCAGCAGCAGCAGGAACAGGTGAGGCTGTTGCACCAGGAGAAGCTGGAGCGGGAGCAGCAGCACCTTCGGACCCAGGTGAGCAGGAGGCGCCTGGAAGCAGGCTCTGGGGATTGGGGAGTGGGCAGGGGATGTTGGATGGCTGGAAGCCTCTCTGTAGTCCGTCTCATCTCTGTTTCGTAACATAAATGGGGCTGGGGAGTTATACACTGGCTGGCCCTGCATGAATAAGGGAGGTGGATGGGCCGGGAGAAGGCTTGAGAGAAAGGCTGAGGGCTTCTGTCTTGCAGCTCCTGCCCCCTCCTGCCCCCACCCACCACCCCACAGTGATCGTGCCGGCACCGCCTCCCCCTCCCTCCCACCACATCAACGTTGTCACCATGGGCCCCTCCTCAGTCATCAACTCTGTTTCCACATCCCGGCAAAATCTGGACACCATCGTGCAGGTACCTGGGCTCAGGAAAGGGGCAGCTTGTAGGGGTCATACACTGGGAACAGGCTCTTTCTCTTCTTTAGACTAGAAAATGAGGAGTGGTAGAGGAGGAAGATAGTGCTTGGGTGGGAGGGGGTGGAAGGCTGGAAGCCTTGGGGCTCCCTCCCTGGATCTGCAAGTGGAGAATATGAGGGCCAGAGACCTGGCCAGGGCCTACCTGTCAGGAGGGGTGGGCCGGGAAGACGGTCCTTTCCCACAGTCTGGGTTTTCCGAAGCATTGTCTCACCTCCATCCCTGAGGACCTGGATGGGGATACAGGGGTCAGGGCTGTGGGTGACAGTTGGGCCTCCTATGGAGGAGGAACTCTGTGGCTCAAGCCTGAGGGTATATAGTTGCACTCAGCCTTGAATAAGGCCCCTTGAGGGACCCAACCTCAGAAATCAGTAATAAGTAAATAAATAACCCAACCAAAAAAGCAAGACAGGAAAAAAAAATCCATCAATCTCCCTGAATTTCAGTTGCTCATAAACCTTGCATATTGCATAATGCAATTAATAACAAAGGCCTTTAATAAATTAGTAGGCAAGCTTTAAAATATACAAACATATTCCAGGGAGGCTCACACCTGGAATCCCAACACTTTGGGAGGCCAGGTGGGCAGATCACTTGAGGTCAGGGGTTCGAGACCATCTTGCCAACAGGATGAAACCCTGTCTCTACCAAAAATAGGAAAATTAGCCGGGCATGGTGGTGCACACCTGTAATCCCAGCTATTTGGGAGGCTGAGGCAGGAAAATCGCTTGGACCTGGGAGGCGGAAGTTGCAGTGAGCTGAGATCGAAGCACTGCACTCCAGCCTGGGTGACACAGTGAGACTCTGTCTCCAAAAAACACAACAAACATAAACATATGAAAGAAACATATAATTTCTAAGCAGCACTGGGATTGTTGCTTCCCAGAATGGATGTTTCAATTTAACAGAAGAGTTTTGAAAGTCTGTTCCTGGGCTGGGCATGGTGGCTTACGCCTGTAATCCCAGCACTTTGAGAGGTTGCGGCAGGAAGATTGCCCGAGGTCAGGAGCTTGAGGTCAGCTTGGAAAACATAGCAAGAACCCCCTCGTCTCTACTAACAATACAAAAGTTAGCTGGGGATGGTGGTGCACTCCTGTGGTTCCAGCTATTAGGGAGGCAGAGGTAGGAGGATCGCTTGAGCCCAGGAATCTGAGGCTGCAGTGAGCTATGATCGTGCGCACTGCACTCTTCACTCTTGCCTGGGTGATATAGTGAGATCTCTCCAAAAAAAAGGAAAAAGAGTTTGTTTTTCATAGAGTCTGGGGGGCCTCCCCTGCTGCTTTGCAAGGCTTATTTCTGGGATGTGTGTTCTGGGGGAGACAGTGGCTGGCTGAGGGCCCCCACTGCCTCCTGGCTGGCTGTGTGTCCCCGGCCGAGCCTCCTCATTGGTTCGTCCCTGTCCAGGCAATCCAGCACATCGAGGGCACCCAGGAAAAGCAGGAGTTGGAGGAGGAGCAGAGGCGAGCTGTCATCGTGAAGCCGGTCCGAAGCTGCCCGGAGGCCCCCACCTCTGACACGGCCTCCGACTCCGAGGCCTCAGACAGTGAAGCCATGGACCAGAGCCGGGAGGAACCGTCAGGGGACGGGGAGCTTCCCTGACTACCCCCCCCAGCCCTCCTCTCCCTTCTGGGGGCTCGAGGGAGCCGGGGCAGCCACAGGGAGAGATGAGGGTGAATGAGTGAGAAATTTTTACAAAATTACGATGTTATTTGGGTCTCTTTTATGACCTCTTTTTCAATACTGTAAATCAACCTTTGAACGAAGCCACTCAACCCGAGGTCCCAGGGCTGGGATGGCTCAGAGCGTGTGGGAGCATCGGGACCCCAGGGCTGGGCCTCGGCCCCGGGGGCTGGGGGAAGCTGACACTGAGGTGCCTGCCTCTCTCTGCCAAAAAGCATTTTTTCCTTTAAACATGTTTTTTAAGAACAGGGAAAATCAAACAAAACCCCAAGTTATTTCTTCCCTGCCCAGAGCCAGCCTGGGATTGTCAGTCTTCAATCCCCTTTCCCTCCTCTGTTTGGGTGTTGTTCTTTCTCCTTTAAGCACTTACATGGGTTGGGGTCAGACTGGGCTGGGGCGTTCTGGGGGCCCAGGGGTCTCCGTTGCTTCTCGGTTGGGGTTCGCTGCTGCTCTGCTCCCCTCCCCCTCCCCATCTCGGCACTAGAGTTCTCTACTCTCCCACCCCCAGCCTCCACCTCTGCCTCCGGGTCTCATCTTCCACCCAAAAAATGTCTTTGTCTCTTTCTTTTTGTTTTGTTTGTTGTTGGTATTTTTTTTTTTTTTTTTTTTTTTGGTTTTGCCTTTTGTTTTTGTTACGTTTTTCTTTTCTTTTCTTTTTTTTTTTATTACAATTTTGAGGTCTTCGTGTTCAAGGAGAAGCTATTATATTTTGTTAAGAAAGTGGGGAGAAAAAAACCAAGAGGCCACCGTGCCTTTGTAAAGAAACAAAATAAAGTTTGTACTTTGTTTTTTAGATTCTGAGTCTCCTGGGTGTGGGCTGGCCTGAAGCCCTGGGCAGGGCTACTGTGTCTAGAGTACGGGGGCTCCTTGGGCCCTCCAAAGGGAACGGGGTGTGTGAGCATAGTAACTCCCTCAGCTTGTGTGTTGGGATGAGAAATTGGAGCCTCAGGTTCCCTGGGATTACTCTGAGTATTCTGTAAAGATGGAAGATGGGCCGGGCGCGGTGGCTCACGCCTGTAATCCCAGCACTTTGGGAGGCCGAGGCGGGTGGATCACGAGGTCAAGAGATCGAGACCATCCTGGTCAATATGGTGAAACCCCGTCTCTACTAAAAATACAAAAAAAAAAAATTAGCTGGGCATGGTGGCACGTGCCTGTAATCCCAGCTACTCAGCAGGCTGAGGCAGGAGAATTGCTTGAACCCAGGAGGCGGAGGTTGCAGTGAGCCGAGATCGCGCCATTGCACTCCAGCCTGGGTAACAAGAGCGAAACTCCGTCTCCAAAAAAAAAAAAAAAGATGGAAGATGTGCCAAGCGTGGTGGCTCACACCTGTAATCCCAGCACTTTGGGAGGCCGAGGCGAGCAGAATACGAGGTCAAAAGATTGAGACCATCCTGGCTAACATGGTGAAACCCTGTCTACTAAAAATACAAAACTTTGCCGGGCGTGTTGGCAGATGCCTATAGTCCCAGCTGCTCTGGAGGCTGAGGCAGGAGAATCACTTGAACCTGGGAGGCGGAGGTTGCAGTGAGCTGAGATCATGCCACTGCACTCCAGCCTGGAGACAGAGTGAAACTCCATCTCAAAACAAAAAGGTGGAAGATGGCGTTGGGGTTGGGGAGTGGCTCTTTGGTGGGAGGTGCTGAGAGAAGGAACAAGCAAGCCACTGATTCCAAACGCCAGGAAAAGGACACAGGTGGTCAGGGGCCCTGCTTGATCCCCAGGCTTTGGTTAATTCCTAGGTTTTGCCACTTCCTGGGCTTGCATAACTTCTCTGAACCTCATCCTCTCCTCCTCTAGAAGGGGAACCCCACCGCCCTCCCCCTCCCCTCCACCCTCCCCCACCCCACTGTGGTATGGTGTTCAAGTGCTCAGGTCCTGGAATTGGTCTGCCAGAGGTCAGGTCCACCTCTGACAAGCCACTTCCTCTGAGCCTCAATTTCCTCTTCTGAAAATTGGTGATAATAGCACAAGGGTATTGCATCCTACTGGGGATCGGTGTGGTCCTTTATTTTATTGTTAGTTTTTGAGACAATCTTTGTTGCCCAGGCTAGAGTGCAGTGGTGTGATCTTGGCTCACTGCAACCTCCACCTCCTGGGTTCAAGCTATCCTCCTACCTCAGCCTCCCAAGTAGCTGGGACTATAGGTGTGCACTACCATGCTCGGCTAATTTTTATATTTTTAGTAGAGACAGGGTTTCACCATGTTGGCCAGGCTGGTCTCAAACTCCTGACCTCAAGTGATCTGCCCATCTTGGTCTCCCAAAGTTCTGGGATTATAGGCATGAGCCACCACGCCTAGCTATTTTAAAATTTTTATTATTATTTTTATGTGAAATGGAGTCTTGCTCTGTCGCCAGGCTGGAGTACTGTGTTGTGATCATAGTTCACTGTAACCTTAACCTCCTGGTCTCAAGTGATTCTCCCACTTCAGCCTCCTTAGTAGCTGGGACTACAGGCCTACAGGCCTGTATCAGCAAGCCTGGCTTTTTTTTTTTTAAGATAGAGTCTTGCTGTGTTGCCCAGGCTGGAGTGTAATGATATGATCTCAGCTCCACCTCCCAGGGTCAAGTGATTCTTCCTCCTTAGCCTGCCACATAGCTGGGACTACAGGCACCTGCCATCATGCCCAGCTAATTTTTGTGTTTTTAGTAGAGACAGAGTTTCACCATGTTGGCCAGGCTTATCTTGAACTCCTGACCTCAGGTGATCTGCCTCCCAAAATGCTGGGATTACAAGGATGAGCCACCATGCCTGGCCAGCTAATTTTTTTGTATATTATTGTAGAGACAGGGTTTGGCCATGTTGCCCAGGCTGGGCCATGATCCTTTAAATCTTTCAATCTTCCATCTTCCATGGCTAGAGATCGATTTATGCCATGGTCCTCTGCTATGCCTCATGCTCACAGTGCTGGGTGCTTGGGGACTGAGGCCAGAGTAGAAGGCAGAGTCACAGCTCACCCCATGATGACATGGACATGAACTCTTTTTTTTTTTTTTTTTGAGACGGAGTTTCGCTCTTGTTACCCAGGCTGGAGTGCAATGGCGCGATCTCGGCTCACCGCAACCTCCGCCTCCTGGGTTCAGGCAATTCTCCTGCCCCAGCCTCCTGAGTAGCTGGGATTACAGGCACGTGCCACCATGCCCAGCTGATTTTTTGTATTTTTAGTAGAGACGGGGTTTCACCGTGTTGACCAGGATGGTCTCGATCTCTTGACCTAGTGATCCACCTGCCTCGGCCTCCCAAAGTGCTGGGATTACAGGCGTGAGCCACCGCGCCCGGCCTGGACATGAACTCTTAACAGAAAGGAGCCTGCAGAGTTTCCTGGAATTTTACAGTGAACAATTCAATGGCACTTAATACATTCAGTGTTACACAGCCTACCTGGTTCCAAAACATGTCCAACATGCCTCCGTTAAGCAGCCACTCCTTCTCCCTCCTCCCAGTCTCCAGCAACCACCTATCTGCTTTCTGGTTTTAATATCTTTTTTAAAAAAGTTAAAGTAGTTGGCCAGGCGCGGTGGCTCACACCTATAATCCCAGCACTTTGGGAGGCCAAGGTAGGTGGATCACATGAGCTCAGAAGTTCAAGACCAGCCTGGCCAACATGGTGAAACCCTGTCTCTACTAAAAATACAATAATTAGCTGGGCCTGGTGGTGCTCGCCTGTAGTCCTAACTACTGGGGAGGCTGAGGCAGGAGAATCACTTGCCCCCAGTAGGCAGAGGTTTCAGTCAGCCGAGATGGAGCCACTGCACTCCATCCTGGGCAAGAGAGCAAGAATCTGTCTTTAAAAACAAATTAATAAAAAAGTAGTTACATTTAGTAAAAGTCACACTTTCTGGTTTTTGGTTTTGCATGTTTTGACGAATGCATAGTTTCCTATCCACCACTATGATCAAGATATGATTTAAAAAAGAATAAAAGGAAAGCAAAATTAAAAAACAAAAAGATGTGAATTGGTTCCTTTATCTCCAATGTCCCCCATGCCCCTTGGTGGTTAATTTCAGCCCATAAGAGCCACTGACCTAATTCTCTGTTGCTATAGTCTTACCTGTGACAATATGTCATGTAAATGGAATAATCCAGTCTTTGGAGCCTGGCTTCTTTGCACTGCAGCTAATTTTCGTTTGCTGAGATTATCCAGGTAAATTTACATAGGATCTGGCTCGGCACAGCGACCCCTTTCGGCCAGGTGCGAAACGGCAGGCCCGGTCCCCGCGCAGCTTCTAAGGTTCAACAGAGGGTGCACTGCGCCCAGAACGCCCAGCCCCTGCGAGAGTGAAGGCTCCTCTCAGTCGGTGCGGGACTGCCCAGTTCTCATAGGTCAGAGGCGTGGCTTGGGGGCGGGCCATCACGCCTCCGGCGACAAGCCCAAGCGCGCCCGGGGATGGTAGGCGGTCTCACCCGCAGGCGGCGGAAGTCGGGGGCGGGGCTGCGGCCCCGCCTTTTCCCGGACTTGCCCCGCCCGTTCGCTCGCGCGCTTGTTTCCTGACGCCTCAGGCCATGGCGCGCGCGCTCCCGCCACCACGCCGGCTGGCCCCGCCCGCTGCCCCGCCCCCGCCCCTGACGCCCGCGCGCTCTCACGCACGCCCCGCGCGCTGACGCCGCCAGTGCGCGTCCTGCCCACCCTGGGAGCAGGTGATTACGGCACTCGGGTACGGAGTTCGCGCTGACAAAATGTTCTAGACGCCACCGTAAAAAAAATCGAGAAAGAGGTGACTGGATTTTTCGTAAGACATTTAATTTTTACCCAAAGTATCCGAAACATTGCCATGTCAGGCTGAGTGTGATTGGTGACTCCCGGCCCCAAGGAACTCGTCCTTCTCCCGAGCCCCGGCCAGGCCCGCGGAAGAGGAGGCTGCCGCGCCGGGCCGGGAGCTCGGACTTGACGTTTTTGTGAAGCACAGGGGGCGTGGGAGGGACCGGATCAATGAGACACTCAACAAAACCTGTTATTAAAAGGGTCTTGCTGTGTCGTGTAGGCTGGAGTGCAGTGGTGCGATCTCGGCTTACTGCACCCTCTACCTCCCGGGCTCAAGCGATCCTCCTGCCTCAGTCTCCGGAGTAGCTGGGACCACAGGCACACACCACCAGCTCGGCTAATTTTTAAATTTTTTTTGTAGAGACGGGCCTCAATATGTTGTCTAGGCTAGCGTCGAACTCCCGACCTCAAGCGATCGTGTTGCTTTAGTCCCCAGAGTGCTGAGATTACAGGCGTGAGCCGCTGCTCTGGGGCCAAATCCTTTTATTGGCGTACTAGGTAACAATTTCAGAAGAGGGTGCATAGCTTAGGCCGGAGTGCAGTGGACTTCCGCCTCCTAGGTTCAAGCGATTCTCCTGCCTCTGCCTCCTGAGTATTTGGGATTACAGGTGTGCGCCACTATGGCCACCTAAGTTTTTTGTATTTCTAGTAGAGATGGGTTTCACCATGTTGGCCAGGCTGGTCTCATACTCCTGACCTCAGGTGATCTGCCTGCCTTGGTCTTCCATTGTGCTGGGATTACAGGTGTGAGCCACTGCTCCTGGCCAATTTATTATTATTATTTATTATTTATTTATTTGAGATGGAGTCTCACTTCGTAGCCCAGGCTGGAGTGCAGTGGCTCAATCTCAGCTCACCACAACCTCCGCCTCCTGGGTCCCGATTCAAGCATTTCTCCTACCTCAGCCTCCCAAGTAGCTGGGATTACAGGCACAAGCTACCATGCCCAGCTAATTTTTGTATTTTTTTTTTTTTTAGTAGAGATGGGATTTCACCATGTTGGCCAGTCTGGTCTTGGAACTCCTGACCTCATAATCCACCCTCCTCGACCTCGCAAAGTGCTGGGATTACAGGCAGGAGCCACCGCGCCCGGCCTATGACTATTTTTTGAGATGGGGTCTTGCTCTCTTGCCAGGCTGGAGTGCAGTGGCACGATCTTCGCTCACTGCAATCTCTGCCTCCCAAGTTAAAGCGATTCTCCTGCCTAAGCCTCCGGAGCAGCTGGGATTACAGACACGCACCACCACGCCCAGCTAACTTTTGTATTTCTAGTACAGACGGGTTTTCACCATGTTGGCCAGGATGATCTCGATCTCCTGACCTCATGATC
>NW_022437039.1:1218277-1284879 GCF_009761245.1 Sapajus apella | reverse complement strand
TTTTTTTTTTTTTTTTTTTTTTTTGAGACGGAGTTTTTGCTCTTGTTACCCAGGCTGGAGTGCAATGGCACGATCTCGGCTCACCGCAGCCTCTGCCTCCTCGGTTCAGGCAATTCTCCTGCCTCAGCCTCCTGAGTAGCTGGGATTACAGGCACGCGCCACCATGCCCAGCTGATTTTTTGTATTTTTAGTAGAGACGGGGTTTCACCATGTTGGCCAGGATGATCTCGATCTCCTGACCTCATGATCCACCCACTTTGGCCTCCCAAAGTGCTGGGATTACAGGCGTGAGCCACCGTGCCCGGCTGGCCTGTTTTTTTAAAGCAAGATGTATAGGGAGATCACCCAGCCTCCCCCATTGTTAACATCTTGCGCAACTACAATTAGCATAGAAACCAGGTAATTGGCATGGGTATTGTACATGGAAGTTATTCAGATTTACCCATTTTTTAATGCTTTATGTGTATGTGCGTGTAATGCTCTATTCTTTATCATTTTTATGAGAGTTCCTGTTGCCCTGGATTCTCACCAGCACTTAGCATTGTCAGATTTATCATTATTTAAGCATTCTGGTAGGTGTATGGTGGACTCGCACCATAGTTTTAATTTCTTCTCCTTTTTTAAAAAAACAGAAACAAGGTCTCACTTTGCTACCCAGGCTGGTCTGAAAACTTGTTCTCCGGCAGTCCTCCCACTTCAGTCTCCCAAAGTTCTGAGATTACAGGGGCGAACCACCACACCTGGCCTTGGTTTTAATACCTATCACAATATATTAGTTTTGCTTATTTTGTATTGATTGATTGATTGAGACAGGGTCTCATTCTGTCGTCCAGGCTGGAGTGCAATGGTGCAATCCCGGCTCACTGCAACCTCCACTTCTTGGGTTCAAGCGATGTCTCTGGCTCCAACCCTGTTCCCCCCCAATTCCAGTCCATGCGTCTGTCCCTTGTTTAACCAGCTGCCTGTCTGTGCTTTCCCCAGTGCTGTGTGGCCTTGTAGCATTTGTTGTTTTTACAGCCTCCCGAGTAACTGGGACCACAGGTGTGCGCCACCACGCCTGGCTAATTTTTAAGTTTTTTGGTAGAGACAGTGTTTTACCATGTTGGCCAGGCTGGAATTTTGCCTGTTCTGGAAGCTTGTATCAGTCATCCAACACATAAACTATTTTTGTCTAGCTTCTTTTGCTCCACATAATGTCTCTGAGATTCGTTTATGTTTTTGTGTAACTATAAATGTTCATTTTTCTTGCTAAGTACTATTTTATTGTATGAATAGACCACAGTTTGTTTATACATTCATATAGTGATAGACATTTATGTTGTTTCCAACTTAGGGCTATTATAACTAGATTTTAGTAGCTACTATCCCCCAAATGTATGGTACCCAATTTTCCCTCCTCCCAACAGCATGTAGGGTGGTAAGGTGACAGTTCAGGAGAATCGCCCCTAAGCATGTGTCATGGGCCCTTTTTGGGCGATGATTTCTTTGAGGCAGGGCTGGGCATTCTTGGTTCTCTGCGGCCTCCCTTGTCCTATTTTTTTTTTTTTTTTTTTTTTGAGACAGAGTTTCACTCTTGTTGCCTGGCTGGAGTGCAGTGGTGCCAGCTCGGCTCACCACAGCCTTGCCTCCTGGGTTCAAGTGATTCTCCTGCCTCAGCCTCCCGTGTAGCTGGGATTATAGGCATGTGCCACCACACCCTGCAAATTTTGTGTTTTTAGTAGAGATGGGATTTCTCCATTTTGGTGAGGCTGGTCTCGAACTCCTGACCTCAGGTGAGCCGCCTACGTCAGCCTCCCAAAGTACTGGGATTATAGGTGTGAGCCACTGCACCCGGCTTTTTTTTTCCCCCCAAGATGGAGTCTTGCTGTGTCACCCAGGCTGGAGTACAGTGGCGTGATCTTGGCTCACTGCAACCTCCGCCTCCCAGGTTCAAGCGATTCTCCTGCCTCAGCCTCCCAAGTAACTGGGATTACAGGGATGCACCACCGTGCCTGGCTAATTTTTTTTTTGTATTTTTAGTAGTGACAGGGTTTTGCCATGTTGGCCAGGGTAGTCTTGAACTTCTAGCCTCAAGTGATCCACCCACCTTGGTCTCCCAAAGTACGGGGCTTATAGTGGTGAGCCACTGCGCCCAGCTGGTCCCCTGCCCTATTTTAAAGAGTCTCTATTACGGATAACTTCATGGAAAATGTACGTCTGCTCTAAGAATGTTCTCAAGGGTTGTTACCTTGCACTGTGTCTGTGTTCTCTTTACGAGGATTCTTGGAAGAAATTCTTGCCGAGTCTCAATAGTAGAAATAATTTCACTCCTCCCAAGCATTTGGTTTGCTTTTATTTTAAGGACACTGAATTGGGCAGGTGGTCAAGTTACACATGTGTGAGGGACTGAAATATATGATGTCATTTTTTTTCCGTTAGTCTTACTAATGGTTCCATATTGTGAGCCTTCCTGTTTTTCTTCCACTAGTGCTTCCAGTTCATGCTTTTTTGCTATATTTTATAGAGAAAGTTCATCTCTATGCCTTTCTGGTACAGGGTGGGTTGTAATAAAAACATGCCTCTTGTGCCATGATTTGGGGGCATCTTTGGCCGTGCAGCAGAGCGATGCCCAGCTCTGCTAGATATGTGAAGGGCTACTGAGCGGAAGAGGGGCCCTTCCCATGACCTTGGCCTTCTTACTGGTTGACTGACTGGCCCCAGACCAGTATGTAAAGCACATGCAAATCCTCAAACAGCCTCTTGGAGCCAGCTGGCCATTCTGTTCTTAGCTTCAGATTTTTTTGTGTGTCTCTAGCTCCACCCTTTTCCCCCCATCCCATTCCATGCTCCTGTCCCTTCTTTAACTAGCTGCCTGTGCTTTCCTTGATGCTTTGTGGCCTTGTAGCATTTGTCGTTTTCACTTGTTGAATTTTTTGGCTTGGCCTCCGTTGCCCTGCAGGTCCTGCGCAGGGGTGGGGTTATATCATCCTCTGCCTTGGTCTCCTTTCTCCTCTTGCACTGCTGAGTTGCAAGTTTCTCCTGTTGATTGACAAGAACCTGTGCCGACAGAGGAGGGGATAGGACTGGGGGCTGCGGCAGGACCAACTCTAAATCCAGCAGCTGTAGAAAGGAATGAGTTCCCCAAACCAGTCTCCCCTCACCATACCCCCAATTGAAAAACAAAAGGAGTTGGCCAGGTGTGGTGGCTCACGATTGTAATCCCAGCACTTTGGAGGCTGAGGTGAGTGGATCACCTAAGATCAGGAGTTCGAGACCAGCCTGGCCAATGTGGTGGAACCCCGTCTTTGCTAAAAATACAAAAATTAGCCAGGACATGGTGGCATGTGCCTATAATCCCAGCTACTGAGGGGTGGGGTGAGTCAGGAGGATCGCTTGAACCTGGGACGTGGAGGTTGCAGTGAGCTGAGGTCATGCCACTATACTTCAGCCTGGGCAACAGAGCGAGACTCCGTCTCAAAACAAACAAAAACAATAACAACAAAAAAGGAGCTAAGAATGACAGCTGCAAGGTTGCCTGAATTAGGGGTCCAAGTCAAGTTTCCCCCAGGGTGCAGGCTGTCTTGGTGGATCGCCTCAGAATAAATAAGCAAGTGATTTGTGAAGGTTGTGAAGGTTTTTTCTTTTTTTTGAGGTGGAGTGTCTGTCTGTCGCCTATGCTGGAATGTAGTGCGATACTCTGCTTACTTGGCTCTGCCTCCCAGGTTCATGCATTTCTCCTGCCTCAGCCTCTGGAGTAGCTGGGATTGCAGGCGTGCGCTACCACAACTGGCTAACTTTTGTACGTTTAGTAGAGACAGTGTTTCACCATGTTGGGCAGGTTGATCTCAAACTCCTGACCTTAAGTGATCCACCCACCTTGGCTGCCCAAAGTGCTGGGATTACAGGCATGAGCCACTGTGCCTGACCTGTTCTGGCTTTTGGTGGGAAGTTGAGTCTTATAAGTTGGGATGAGTTGGTGAGAAGTTGAGACTTAGCACTGTGACTAGTTCTAGGCCCTAGGATCTTCAGAACAGCAGAGCTGTAGCTCTCTGGTAGTGAACTCCCTGTTGCTGGGAGTATTCAGTGGCTGGATGGCTGGCTGTTAAGGGATACCTGGTTTGGTGGGAATTTGGGTCCTTCTAAGACAGATAACCTATGATTTCCAAGGTAAATGAGAAAATACTTTCAATGAGGGTAACATGTTACGCTGGGTCAGTCTTGAATACAGAATGGATTCAGAGGCCTGAGTTGTCAGGTTCAACCTGATTTTCATAGCCCCTTGGGAACCATTTGAGGTGTGGCGGGATCTAGCAAGTCAGCTCCCAAAGGGGGACCGAGCCAGACCTGCTCTTCATGCTTTGCGATAATTCAGTAAGCTCATACAAACTGTGTCCTGCAGCATATGGGTTACAATTCAATGAAACGTTAAAATATCTACCCCTCTAGCATCTCCTGTGTCCCTCACAGCAGTTCTATCAGGTTGGCTGCCCTGTTTGGCAGCTGAGGCCTGTGTCTTCCCCAGGATCACAGATATATGGCTCTGAGCCCCACTCTTGGGGTTTTCTCCATCAGAGAAGAGGAGCGCTTTGAGCTTTGGGAGGAGCAGCCCTCTGCAAGTGAAGTGAGAAAAAAAAGGAGGCAGGCGAGCAGGCCCATCCAGACCCTCCCCCAAGACCCTTGCTGAAGTGGCTAGAATGCGGTGTGCAAAAGCCCTCCTTTCCTTCACAGCCCCTGGCTTCCCAAGAGTCCCTGCCCACCCAGGTCCCCACTGGCAGATGCAACCTCTTCTCAAGGACACTGCTTGCTGGATAAATCCCTCACCATCCTAGAGACAACCCACAGTCCTAAGACAAGGACACAGGCTAGGCTTGATGCAGGTAAATGCCTCCTGCAGAAACCAGTGAGGCCGGACCTCTGGAGGAAACAATGTAGGGACAGAGGCGGGAGGGCCTCTAGGAGGCACCAGCACAGAGTCTTCCCTAGACTCAGACTTTCTGTGCAAGCACGGAAGAAAAGCACTTGGGCAGTGCCCTTCCCTGCATACCTGGCCTCTGCTGGAACCCATGCAGGGACAGGACACTCACTCCTTTGTCAGCAAACCTGTTCCTCTGCTGGGCAGCTTCACCTGAACACGCTCCTTTACCTTGAGCTAAAATGGGTCTCCTGTTGTCCTCGCCCATCAAACCTGGCCTTGCCCTCAGGAACCACACAGGACAAGCCTGATAATTCCTTCTTATGGCATCATTTGAGAAATTGAGACCTGGCTGTCAGGTCTTCCAAATAAACATTTGTGACTGTGACGTTGACTTGCCACTTCTGGGACCTCTTCTTATTTGATCGTAGAAAGTTTTCCAGGGTTGAACCTACTTGTTTCCCCCCAGAAACACTTTTTCTCAGGCATGGTGGCTCACGCCTGTAATTCTGGCACTTTGGGAGGCCAAGGCAGGAGGATTGTTTTAGACCAGCCTGGGCAATGTAGGTAGATCATGTTGCTACAAAAAGAAAAAGAAAAAATAGCCAGGTGTAGTATTTCCAGCTGCTTGGAGGCTGAGGTAGGAGGATTGCTTGAGCCTAGGAGGTTGAGGTTGCAGTGAGCTATGATTGTGCCACTGCACTCCAGCCTGTGTGACAGAATGAGACCTTGTCTGAAAAAAAAAAAAGAATAAATAAACTCACGTTATTTCTCCCTTGAGCATATTGTTCCCAGGCTCAAATCCACAACAGCCCTGTCACACACCTGTCATCCCTGGCCCCAAGATATCACACCACCTTCCCCTTTCTAGCTCTTAACCGCCACATGAAGCAGCCAGATGTAGGAAAACCCAGATACATAAAGCACTGATATGGGTGATCCTTTACCAAAGGATTTTTCACCAGACAATTTCTCTAGAGTATGAGCAGGAATCTGCAAACTACAGCCTAGAACCAGCCTGTTGCCTCTTCTTTATAATAAAGTTTTATCAGGATGCGTCTACATCCATTCATCTGTATGCGCCAGCTGCTCCAGTTACACGGGCACAGTGTCGGAGTTGCAGATAACCAGCAAGACCTAAACTATTTACCACCCGGCTCCTTACAGAAGCACTCGGCCGACCCTGGCTCCAGGGCATTAGAAGTGGGACCATTGGAAAGGAGGAGCTGGGCGTCATGATTTTTCTCCTGCCCCACATCTTGTTCTCAGACACGTGTCCTCCCTGGTCATCTGAGGAATGTTAGCCTGAGACAGTCAGGAGCAGGTGTGCCTAGGAATGCACAGCTTCTGAAAATGGGGCTGGGGACCCTTAGGCTGAGGGCTCTGGCAGCTTCTGTCTGAAGGCCGAGCTGAGCTGAGTTGGGCACGGTGGTGCATACCTGCAGTCCCAGCTACTCAGGAGGCTGAGGTGCGAGGATCACTTGAGCTCGGGAGGTTGAAAGGAGCCTGGGCAACACAGTGAGACCTCATTTTTATTTTTATTTTTTTAATTTTACTTTTTTTAGGAGTAGAGGGTTAATAGGCAAAAGAAAGAGAGGAAAACAGCTCTCTCCAGTGAGAGGCCAGTGGCAGTGCAGGCACTGGATTTTATAGCCAGGCTTGAGGAGGCGGTGTCTGATTGACAGAGGACTCAGATTGGTTCCATCAGGCATTACATTTACATAGCAGAAGGGAAGGCTGGTCTCCCCACTCTAATCTTATTATGCAAATAAACTTTCCCCTTGGCTGTCACCATCTTGTCTGCTCCTTACTGTACATGTGGCTGGCAGAGAAGGAAAGATGGACACGCCATTTTGAACATAATTGGCACAACTGCTGGCATCTATGGCTGCAGCTCGATTTTACAGGCTGCTCTTTGTTAGAAAGGAAAGTGATTTTGGGCAGCTTTTCATTAAAAGGAAAACTTACTGAGGATTTCTGTACCCTCACTATCTAAGTAATTTCTTTCTTTCTTTCTTTCTTTCTTTTTTTTTTTTTTTTTGTTACAGAGTCTTGCTCTGTTGCCCAGGCTGGAGTGGGGTGGTGTGATCTCGGCTCGCTGCAACCTCTGCCTCCTGGGTTCCAGCAATTCTCCTGCCTCAGCCTCTTGGGTAGCTGAGACTACAGGTGTGCACCACCATGCCTGGCTAATTTTGTGTTTTTAGTAGACATGGGGTTTCACCATGTTGGCCAGGTTGGTCTTGAACTCCTGACCTCAGGTGATCTGCCTGCGTCGGCCTCCCAAAGTGCTGGGATTACAGGTGTGAGCCACCGTGCCCGGCCCTAATTTACTTTTAGTTCCTTTCCTCCAAGGCCAGCTTCTACCTCTTCACCTCACAATGACACCATTCCCCTGACCAGACAAGCAAGTGCCTGCTTTCCCTTGGCTTCTTACAACTGGCTCTCTGGGCCATCTACAAAAAATTTAAAAAAATCAGTAGAGCGTGGTGGCACTATTGTCCTAGCTACTTGGGAGGCTGAGTTGGGAGGACTGATTGAGCCGAGGAGGTCGAGTGCAGTGAGCCATGATTGTGCCACTGCACTCCAGCCTGGGCGACAGCAAGATCCTCTATCAAAAAAAACAAAAAAGCAGTTTGCAGAGGTGACTGAATGTTCTGGAACCCCTGGGTTATTGGAAATAGACATCTGTTTCTCCATCCTCCAGCTCACACTGCAGCCTCAGCTGTGTCTCAGCATACCCTTCTCCCTCTGGTCTGCACGCCATCTCTTCCAGAGGCTGGAAGTTTGTTCAGAGCTGTAGCCTTGGACTTCAGCAGTCATGTGTTGCAGGTTTGCCGTAGCTGACTACTCTCTCTCTCTCTCTTTTTTTTTTTTGAGACAAAGTTTTGCTCTTCTTACCCAGGCTGGAGTGCAATGGCATGATCTTAGCCCACCGCAACCTCCACCTCCCAGGTTTAAGCAGTTCTCCTGCCTCAGCCTCCTGAGTAGCTGGAATTACAGGTACGCACCAGCATGCCCAGCTAATTTTTTGTATTTTTAGTAGAGATAGGGTTTCTCCATGTTGATCAGGCTGGTCTCAAACTCCAGACCTCAGGTGTTCCACCCTCCTTGGCCTCCTTAAGTGCTGGGATTACAGGCGTGAGCCTCTGTGCCTAGCCGCTGAGCACTCTAGCGTCTAGATCAGTGACTGTCAAATAGGATTTCTTCTGCGCTGCCTTACAGCTTCCTTCTTCCAGTGCAGGTGTCAAGGTCCTTAACCTGCCCAGACTTTGGGTCAAGTTACTGCAAGTTCTGGGAAGACTCAGATTCTTAACTTCATGACCTCAGCCCAAGGGATGCTCCATTTTATTGCCCGTCACCCTGTCCTGTGACCAATGTCATGTGATCCCAGGGCTGCAAGGTTTCAGGGGAGAGAATCCAGCTGTGGCCCTGTGTCCTGGGGCCCGGCAGCTGGGACAGTGGCGGCGCAGGCTGAGCCTCCGCACAGCCTGCCGGGGTTTGGGCTTCTTCCCCATCACGCCCTCCTAGTTGCCCTAGTGACTGTGTGACCCCTCTCCCCCTGCACCGCCTGCTGCTGCCAGGGCCAGCTGTATAAATAGAGGCGAGGAGCAGCTGGGCTCTCTTGGCAGTCACCATGAGGGCGCTGGTCCTGCTCGGCTGCCTCCTGGCCTCGCTCCTGCTCTCAGGACAAGCAGGTAGGGCCCTCCCAGCATGACCCAGCCCAGATTGCACCCTCATGCTTCTTCTATGGTTTTCTGTCTACCGTGGGTAGGGTAGGGAGTCAGGACTGACGGCAAACCCCAGCTCCTGGCTGGTGTCTGTTCTCACCCTTCTCTTTTCCCTGGTCCTGGGGTCTCGGAGAAAGAGCTGGGTGCTGGAGAGGAGGAGTGCCGTTGTGGGGCTCTTGGGGAGTCCAGAGGAAGCGGGAACAGCAAACAGCTGAGGCCTGAGCCGGGGTCAGAGAGGAGTCCGGCCAGTAGATGTGGGAAAGAGGGGCCCCTAAAGTCAAGACTGAGGAGCCTCTGAGATGGACAAAATAGCACAGTCTGGGAGCTGGAGGTCGTTGAGGTGACTCTCCCACCTGGTAGGAGATAAGGCGGAGGCCCCACTCCTTCAAGAGACCTGGGTTTGCGTGATCAAGGATAGATGGGGGACACAGTGGGCAAAGGTGGGGACCGTTTTGGGAGCAGTGAGATAGAGTTGGTTTGGGATAAGATCGGAAATAGTGTTGGCGGTAGGGCTGGAAACAGAAATGGATGCAATTCAGAAGAGGAACGGGCCTGTCCTGGAGTAGAGCCTCTGCTGCTGGTGGAGGCTTCCATCAGAAAAGGGGCTCAGCTCTACATGCCTGGGCTTCCCTTTGACATCTCAGCACTTTGGGTAGCAGAGGTAGTGGCTTGGGTTGCAGCATGGGGGTTATCTATAGGCTGTGGAGGGGATGCCAGATCGTTTTTGCCACCTCTTTTGTTCCTAAGGTTCCTGAGGCCTGGTTTCCCTCAGGGATGCTTGTAGGGAGGTGCTCTGGAGATCCCCCTAGGATCTGGACTCCCCACCATGTCTTTTCATGACTCGGCAGTCTTCCCCCAGCCGGGCTTTGAGCCTAGGTTTGTACCTGGGACTGTGGAGGCCTGGAATCCAGCCTCTCAGGTCTTTGAGGTTGGATAGGGGATTGCAAGGGCACAGTACCAGCAAGGAGAGCAGGCGGTGGGTGGGAACAAAAGCTATTCCTTAGGGACTGGAGATGTAAGGTGGGGGGCTCCGGCCACTGCATTTGCTGCTGGGCCCTGCCCTTGTCTGTCCTTGAGTTAATTTGGGCTCTGCGGGGCTGCAGCAGCTCGAGTGCTGAGTATTCCAGGCGGCTGTCAGGCAGCTAAGTATGGAAACAACCGCGTAATTGGATCCCGAGCCCCAAGCCTCTGCCACCCTTTCCCTTCGTGGCCTCTCCTCTGCTGCAGCCCAGCCCCAGCTGCCCGGCTTCTACACACTGGGCCCCAAGAATTTTTGGCCTTTTAGGGACATCCTTTGTCTTTCCTCCCACTGAAGGAACTGGCCATCTGGAATGTTCTGCAGGCCTTGCTGGGGCCTTTTGCCATGGAGAAAGGAGGCAGGCAGGTGCTTGTGCAAAGGTCTCCACTCTGCTGTCTTTCCTTCCTGGGTCCCACTGTGTGCGTCTGCCCCTGGCCCAACCTCCAGTGCAGAAGCTTCCCTCTGTCCCTGCTCAGCGCTTAGGCTGTGGGTTTCATCCGCTGTGGGGATTTTATCAGACTGTGCCCCACTGTGCACTGTATACTCCAGAAGAGGCTTCCTCCCGCATCCACCAGCAGGTTCTCACCCACACGGTAGCTTCCTCACGCCCCCATCATGACAGTCCTTCCTAGTGGGTGATTCCCCCCGAGAATTGTGCCACTCTTGTAAATACCACTCCACCCAAAAGTCACATCTTGGCTCCTGACCTCCTTCCCTCACCTGTCCGCTGTGTGCTAACTTCCCTCCCCGTTTTACTTGCTCCTCAGCTGGGTGGCGGCAGATATTCCCCCTCACCACCCTCACCTGCTTCCTAGGACGGAGACCCCACAGAGCTTCTCCTCTGTGCTTTCCCCCTTGTTGCTCTTATGCTGCTCTGGACTGGGGTGATGGGCCTGCAGCCCTTCTTCTTGGTTCCCTGTGAGGAGACAAGCACTCCCCTCTCACCGACCACTGGTCACCTGTGTCCATGCCAGGATGGGGAAGGAGCAGCCAGGTGGGGGCCTTCCTGGTCTCCACCTCTCCACCTGCTGCCCACAGGCCTTTGTACCCACCGGGACCTCCTCTTTGGGAGTCCTGGCTTGGGGTTACTCCTCCTTAAGAGCAGTGGGAAAGGCCCCTAGCAGTGGTTCAATCAGTCTGCCCACCATCCAGGGAAGGGAAGGAAGCCTAGAGAAATGGGGAGACTTTTCCGAGGTTAGACAGTGAGTCAATGACAGGCATATCCACGGCCAGGGTCCTCTCCTTTCCTCAACCTGCCTACACTCCCGAGCTCCTCTCTGCCTGTAGGGTGAGTGTGAAAGAGGGTGAAGGAGTGCAGTGGATAAGGCCGTCCTGGGGGAGCTTCCCTAGTTTTCAGGGCAAAGGCTTTTGGTCTCCCTGGAGAGTGGGAGGCTGCTGACAAAGCATTTCACTGGGTTTAAGCCATTGGTGTTTATTGCTAAAGGCAGAATTCAAGACCTTTTTGCTTCCTATTGTCCCTCCTGTTGCTTGATATGGAGATTGGGGATCTGGGGTTTCCTGTCCATCCTTCATTCTTCCTTCATGTCCAGCCCAGCCCTAGTTTCAGATGCCCATCTCCCCTGGCCCCACCTAGCCACCCCAATGGGGAGGGGCTGGTGCATGCTGGGGCTGCCCCTCTGTGAGCACCCACGGCTCAGTGCCCACCATGTGAGACAAGGGTGCAGAGTCATGGTCAGGAAGCCCCTTCCCTGCCCCTTTCTCTCCCACCCCAGGCTGGTTATTTCTAGAAAGAGGCCAGTGCTCCAGTTTCCTCAACAGAGAAGCCCAGCTGCTAGGATCCACTGTGGGAGGGCTGCTGAGAAAATGTAGCAGTCTCAGGGGTCTTGGGGAGAGAATAGAGCCCAGAAGCCTTTTCAGTCCCTGGAGCCGTGTCCCCACAACTGGTTCCCTCACTCCTCATTTGGTGTGGCCAGGTGAGCCCATAGGGGACATCTGGTCCCACAGTGAGTCTGGAGCACACTAGACTGGGCTGTGCTAATGAACAAATCTCTCAAAAAAGTGACACTTTGGCCAGACACAGTGGTTCACACCTGTAATCCCAGCACTTTGGGAAGCCAGGGTGGAAGGATCGCGTGAAGCTAAGAGCTTAAGACCAGTCTGCACAACATAGTAAGACCCTCTCTTTTTTTTTTTGAGACAGAGTCTTGCTCTGTCGCCAGGCACCAGGCTGGAGTGCAGAGGCGCTATCTCGGCTCACCACAACCTCCGCCTCCTGGGCAAAAGCCTCAGCCTCCTGAGTAGCTGGGACTACAGGCGCCCGCCACCACGCCCAGCTAATTTTTGTATTTTAGTAGAGATGGGGTTTCACTATGTTGGCCAGGATGGTCTCGATTGAGACTGTGTCTTTAAAAAAAACCCAAAAAACAAAAAATGAGCTGAGTGTAGGGGTGCATGCCTGTGGTCCCAGCTACTTGAGAGGCTGAGGTGGGAGGATCACATGAACCCGGGAGGTCAAGACTGCAGTGAGTCGTGATTGCACCATTGCACTCCAGCCTTGGTGACAGAATGAGACCTTGTCTCAAAAAAAAAAAAAAAAAAAAAATGCACCTGATGTGGTGGCCTATAGAACTGCTGTTTAGGAACTGCTGGTTTTGTCCCACATCCGGGTATTACCGTAAAGATCAAACAGTAAGTTCATGGCAGGCCAGAGCTGGAATTCAGGCCTCTCCACTCCTTGGCCAGTGCTTCTACCCACTTATCCCCCAGACGGAGGTCCAGATGAGGCCGGTAGCATCCAGCTGGCCCTCTGGTGCCTACTTGGGTGTAGTGGACTGGGGAGAGTCAGCCTATGGACACAGGAAGAGGACAGCTGCTTCCGCTCTCTGTCCTGGCCTCCAGGGCTAAGGACAGGGCTAGGCCTTGTGCTTCCTGGCTGGAACGAGGCAGGCGGCCGGGGGAGTGGGGTGCTGGGAGGGCCATGGTTGTGGGATAGAGTGCCCGGGCTTAGCTCTTTCTCTGGGCATATGCCCTGCTTCCAACCCAAATCCATTCCTCATCACAGCACAACTCCTTACCTGTAAATATTGCTCATGTGTGCAAAGCCCTCTCGTTCAGACAACTCACTGCGTTCCATCATTTTTGAACCTATCCCGAGTTTACTGCGTCCCTGCTATTTTTTAGGTATGATACTAACAGAATTGAGAAAGGCATTTTGTCCTCAGCGCTTATAGTTCAGCAGGGGAGAGGAGGCCTCCTCTGCCTTGCATGTAGCTGAATCTGGTCAAATGGGACATACCACAGTGTCATTGGAGAGGCACAGGAGAAGGTGGAGACAGGGTAGAGATTATCTGGAGCTGAGTGGATCAGGAAAGGTTTTACAGATGAGGGAATATTTGAGCTAGGCCTTAAAGCAGGATTCAGAGCAGAAGGATGGCAGGAAGGGAATTCTGAGTTGAGGGAACAGGATGAGGAAACTTAAGGAGCCAGAGCAATGGGGCTGTGGTGAGACCCAGGAAAGGAGAGCATTGTTCTGTCTTGTATGAAGGCAGACAGATGAAGTGGGGGTGGTGGGACGTGTTTGGAAGGCAAGGTTAGGGCTGAAAGTGTGAAGGGCCTTGTTAGGTGGAGCAGGGCTTTGCTCACTGGGCAGTGGGTCACCACCGAGGGCTCAGGGAAGATCCATCTGGCAGTTGTTGGTAGGAAGAGTAGGGCGAGGGGAGACTGATTAGTGAGCCATGCCAGAGAGGCAGGTGAGGGAGTGTGAACATGGGCGAGGGGACAGGAGTGGAGAGAAGGGGTAAACCCAGTTGGTAGCTGGTGTAGAATCTCTGGGCTTCCCAGCCTGGGAGCCAGGCCAGGGCAGGGAACCCTTACAGGTTTGGTTGAGGTCAATGGGACAATGATCTTGCTAGAAAAGTAGACTGGGGGCCGGGCGCGGTGGCTCACGCCTGTAATCCCAGCACTGGGAGGCCGAGGCGGGCGGATCCCTTGAGGTCAGGAGTCCCAAGACCAGCTTGACCAACATGGTGAAACCTCGTCTTTAAAAAAAAAAAAAAAATTAAAAAAAGAAAAGAAAAGTAGACTGGGAACATAAGAGAGAGGAACAGATTTTAAGAGTTTAGTCTGGGGATGGATGAAGTGGCTCAAACCTGTAACACTTGTAATCCCAGCACTTTTGTAGGCAGAGGTAGAAGGATGGCTTGAGTCCAAGAGTTTGAGACCAGCCTGGGCAACATAGTGAGACCCCATCTCTGAAAAAATGCTGGATGCAGTGGCTCATGCCTGTAATCGCAGCACTTTGGGAGGCCGAGGGTTGGATTGCCTGAGCTCAGGAGTTCGTGACCAGCCTGGGAAACATGGTGAAACCCTGTCTCCACTTAAAAAAACACAAAAAATTAGCTGGGTGTGGCAGCGTGCGCCTGTAGTCCTAGCTACTTGGGAGGCTGAGGCAAGAGAATTGCTTGAACCTGGAGGCCGAGGTTGCAGTGAGCCAAGGTTGCGCCACTGCACTCCAGCCTGGGCGACAGAGAAAGACTCCGTCTCAAACCAAAAAAAAAAGAGAAAAATGAACTGGGCATGGTGGTGGGTACTTGTAGTCCCAGCTACGTGGGAGGTTGAGGCAGGAGGATTGCGGGAGCTCAGTAGGCTGAGGCTACAGTGAGCTGTGATTGCACAGCTCAACCTGGGCAACAGAGTGAGACCCTGTCTCAAAAAAAAAAAAAAGTTCTGTTTGGGTCATTATGAAGATTGGCTACTGGTCGGCCATCTGGATGGAGATGGCAGGGGTTAGAAAGGCAGGGCTGGAGCTTAGGAGGGAAGTCAGATTGGGGCATTTAGGAGTGAGATTCATTTACATAAAGATGAGAGGGAGGCTCTGAGGTCACCCAGGTAGCTATAACAGGGAGAGACAAAGAAGAAATTTAAGGACCAGTCCTTGATGAACGCTGAGTTTGAGGAGTAGGAAGAGGAAGAAGAGAAATGAATTTCGGAAAGATAGGAAGGGATCCAGGAAGAGACAGGATTAACTATCACAGAGATGCCGAGGTAGAGGAGGTGTTGCGTCTGACAACAGGAGTTGAGTGACCAATGAGGAGGGTTTGAGGGTATTTAGTGAGGATGAGGAGGCAACATCTTTAGACATAGAAACTCTTAAAAATTAAGTTTGGAAGAAATAAAGGCCAGCAACAGTAACTTACAAGCATATGGGTTTGTAGAGGTAGATAATTTTTTTTCTTTACCTTTTTATTTACTTTTTTTAGACAGGGTCTCACTCTGTTGTGCAGGCTGGAGGGCAGTGGTATGATCAAGGCTCACTGCAGTCTTCACCTCCTGGGCTCAAGCAATCCTCCCACCTCAGCCTCCTGAGGAGCTGGGACTACACTATGCCGGGCTAATTTTTTTTTTTTTTTTTTTTTTTGGTAGAGGCAAGACTCACTGTGTTGCCCAGGATGATCTCAAATCCCTGCGCTTAAGTGACCCACCTGCCTTGGCCTCCCAAAGTGCTGGAATAATGGGCGTGACCCAGTGCACCTGGCTGAGAAAAGGTTTTTCTTGTTTAAATATATATATATATATAAATTCTCTATGCCTCGGCTGGAGTGCAGTAGCGTGATCTCGGCTCACTGCAATCTCCGCCTCCTGGGTTCAAGCAATTCTCATGCCTCAGCCTCCCTAGTAGCTAGGATTGCAGGCGCAGACCACCATGCCTGGCTAATTTTTGTATTTTTAGTAGAGACAGGGTTTCACCATGTTGGTCAGGCTGGTCTCAAACTCCTGACCTCAAGTGATCCACCCACCTCGGACTCCCAAAGTGCCGGGATTACAGGTGTGAGTGAGCCACTGCACCTGGCTGAAAAGTTGTTTCATTACTAGAGAAGAGTAAGTGTGTTCCTGGGCCAAGGGGGAAGGATCCTGTGGTGAGGGAAGGATTGAAGAGTACAAGGGAGAGATGGGAGGCGTGGTGACTGAGACCTCGGTGCGCTTGAGGAGAGGAAGAAAGGTCTGGGTAGGCCTTACTGGGAGATGCACTGTGGCTCTCATGAGAATTGAGGGGACCTCAGATGGACACCATGCATTACAGGCAGACTCGGTACCCCCAGTGCCAGTCAGTAGGGAGCAAGGCTAGTGGATCCTGATCTGAGCTGGGTTTTGTGAGGGAGGACATGGAAGGCCACAGACGGGAAGGACCCCACCCCATCTTCACTTGTAGGGTAGAAAGGCAAGTTGCCCCGAGTTTTATGGTTTTGAGTGGTAGGGCAAGACTGGATCCTTTTCTCCAGTGCTGGAGGAGAGCTGGGCAAAGCCTGAAAGAGGAAGCCGGGAGGTCAAGGTAAGGAATAGTGTTTTCATCACAGTGAATGTTGGTGAGGTGCTGCCTTGAGCCACCTGCTGGAGATCGTAGAGGGCAAAATTCAACACCAAGCTCCACGATCTAAAATGCTTACTCATCAGATGTCTATTGAGTCCATGATGGGCAAAGCACTGTGTTTGCATTTTGACTCCGTCAGGGTTAACTTTTTAATTTTTTATTTATTATTTTTTTGAGACAGTTTTGTTCTCATTGCCTAGGCTAAAGTGTAATGGCATGATCTTGGCTCACTACAGTCTCTGCCTCAAATGATTCTAATTCCTCCGCCTCCCGAGATTACAGGCATGTACAACCACGCCTGGCTAATTTTTGTATTTTTAGTAGAGATAGGGTTTCTCCATGTTGGTCAGGCTGGTCTCGAACTCCCAACCTTAGGTGATGCGCCCGCCTCAGCCTCCCAAAGTGCTGGGATTACAGGCGTGAGCCACCGTGCCTGGCCTATTTTTTATTTTTTATTTATTTTTTGAGATGGAGACTTGCTCTGTCACCCAGGCTGGAGTACAGTGGCAAGATCTTGGCTTACTGCAGCCTCTGCCTATGGGGTTCAAGAGATTCTCCTACTGTAGCCCTCCTGAGTAGCTGGATTATAGGCACCCACCACTACACCTGGCTAATTTTTGTGTTTTTAGTAGAGATGGGGTTTCACCATGTTGGCCAGGCTGGTCTCCAACCTCTGACCTCAAGTGATCTGCTCACCTTGCATCCCAAAGCTCTGGGATTATAGGTGGGAGCCACTGTGCCCAGCCAGGGTTAGCTTTTTAAAGTAGAAATTGGCTCGATGGACATATGGCCTGAGTTACCCAGATGATGACCCTAGTCCTCATTTATTTATTTATTTATTTATTTGAGATAAGGTTTCATTTTATCCCCCAGGCTGGAGTGCAGTGACACAGTCATCGCTCATTGCAGCCTTGATTTTCTGGGTTCAAGTGATTCTCCCACTTCAGCCTTCAGAGTAGTTGGGACTACAGGCATGTGTCACCACACCTAGCACCCAGCTAATTTTATTTTTTGTAGAGACATGGTCTTACTATGTCACTGGTCTCAATCTCCTGGGCTCAAGTTATTGAGTGCAGAGGGACTGAACTACGTAGGCTGGTCTCAATCTCCTGGGCTCAAGTCATTCTCCTGCCTCAGCCTCCCAAAGTGCTGAGGTCCAGGTGTGAGCCACTGCACACAGCTAACTGTGGTTTTCATTGTTCCTGATGGACTGGGGATGGGAGTCCAGCCTCAGGTCCCCTTCATGGTACGTTTCTGGCTGTGAGGCCTGTGCCCCTCTTGTGGCCCATTGGTGGGACTCACTTTGGCACAAGGTGGTGGACTGGCTTATATTCTCTCCTGAGTTTGCTCTGGGAGTTCTGGCTCCTCAGGGACCCCCGCCCCTGGACTCACCTGTCTTCTCAGAGCTAAAAGTTGATTTTCAGACTCCACCTCCACCCTGTTTGGCTCCTTCATTTCCTCCCCATGCTGGGTCTCTACTCTGTCCCCTGTCCCTGCTACCAAGACGCTGGTCAGGGGAGGATCTGCAACACATTGCAGAGACCAGTGGAGGCAGATGGCTCACAGCATAGACAGGCACTTTGCTCCAATCTCTTTGTATTTCAGAAGATTCAGAAAATTTTAGCTCAAGGAAGACATCCCTAAGATGGAATTTCCCATTTGGCCATCAAGGTCTTACCCAAAGTTCCTAAATCTCAACACAGAGGTGGTAAATAGTTCACCAGTTCTGAGTGCAGAGGGACTGAACTACATAGCAGGGGTTTCTCTTCCGGGTACTGAATGGGTGAAAGAATGAATGAATGAATTGGAGCCATGGCGAGCATAGCTGCATGGCTGCCAAGCAGGATCTGCCCAGTGCTCCAGAGGTCCCAGTCTCTTGTGCTCCTCCCCAGCTGGATATCCTCAGCAGGACTTGGCAGGGGTAGCTGCAGTTTAGCAAATGGGATGGATTTAACTGAATTTCTGGAGATTGATCCATTTCCTCAATGGCAGCGGCCTATGCTGTCTTTTTTCTCTATGATCAGAGAAGTCCTGTTCCATCTGGTATCAGCCTCCCTCATCCCTTTGCAGCCCTGAAGGTGGTTTTACTCATAGTCAAGGTCCTAGCTGCCCCCTCACCTTGGGGACATGCCTGTTGCCTGTCACTTTCTCACTGTCCCTCACAGAAGGCTCCCAGAGCAGCCATCACTGAGCTGCCCCATCTCAGGGAGGGGGGCAGAATCAGAATGAAAGCACCAAATTAAATCAGAATTAAAGCAATAGTTTATTAAAGTTTTAATTAATAGGCAAGGCACAATGGCTCACATCTGTAATCCTGGCACTTTGGGAGGCCAAGGCAGCAGGATTGCTTGAGCCCATGAGTTCCAGACCAGCCTGGGCAACACAGTGAGATCTCATCTCTACAAAAAAATTTTAAAAGTAGCTAGATGTAGTGGGTGCACCTGTGGTCCCAGTTACTCGAGAAGCTGAGGTGGAAGGATGGCTTGAGTCTGGGAGGTTGAGGTTGCAGCGAGCCAAGATTGCACCACCTGCACTCTAGCTTGGGCAATAGAAAGAGACTCCATCTTTAAAAAAAAAAAAAAAAAAAAAAAAGGCACGGAATGAGTGCAGGCTGTGACTAGTCCTGGCAGGAGAGGAGGGGTCGGGCACCAAGTCCTGAAGAAACGAGAGAGGCAGCATTCCTTGGGAGTCCCCTTTAGGTTGGAAAAGCAGGATATACTGAGGTTGGGGATGAGGGCATGAAAGGATCATATAGAAGCATGAGGGCATGGCACAATCTCAGATGCCTCAGGGGCTGGAGGTAGCAGAGAGTGGGGCATTTGATGAGAGCAGGGAGAGATGAGGCAGCTGTGGGTCCCTCCCTGCGAGGCCCAGCTCTCAGCCCCTTGTCAGCCCTGTGAGGTCCTGGCCAGCTGCACTGTGCAGGCGGGAACGGGTTGTGTCTCTGCCCTCAGGAGCCGACCTTCTATTTGGGGAGATGACACACACTGAAAAAAAAATGTAACTAACACCCTTGGCAGCCAACTCTCACTCTGGTTGGAGTTAAGGAGATGGTTGGGAAGGTTGGCTGTGCAGAGGGACAGTGTTTCAGCCAGACTTGCAAGGAGGGGATGATCACTGGACGGTCAGCTTTGGGAGGATGGGAGCTGTGCCTTTGTTTAATTTGCTTGTATTTCATCACTAACAGTGTAGCATGACACTTGGCTCATTCAAGGCAGTCAACAATGTCTAATGAATGAGCAGATGATTTGTGCAGGCAGAGACATCTGAAGATGGTAACCAAAGCCAGGAGGTGAGGAAGCTCAGAGGACGGCACTGTCTGGGACAGGATGACGCAGCTCTGGCTAGAATGTGGGGCTCACGTTCAGGGGAGATGAGGCCACCCTGATGAGTTGGGGCCAGTTGGGAAGAACCTTGAATGCTGAGCCAATTGGCTCTTTCGCTCAGCCCTCCGAAGACTCTAGCCTGTTATCTTCCAGCTGGCCCTCCCTTTCCCCCTCCCTCAGATATTTTTGGATGCCTCTACAGCAGGGACTGCACTCTGAGCTCAAACAGGTGCAGGCAAAGTCTGGCCTGGAGTTCTGGGTTGTAGGAAGTGGCTTGTACTGGGAGCTCAGGGGAGAGCCCCCGGGTTTGGAAGCCCCCATCCTCTCCCTACCACTGGATAGCTGCCAGAACTGCAGCCCTTGGTCCTCTTTCAGGTGATCATTTGGTTAGGATCTAGGCCAGCTCAGTTTTCTCCTATAGAATTTCCCCTATGCCGGACACAGTGGCTCTTCTCTGCAATCCTAGCACTTTGGGAGTTTGAGGTGGGTAGATCTCTTGACACCAGGAGTGTGAGAGTAGCTTGGGCAATGTGGAGAAACCTCATCTCTGTAAAAAATATAAAAATTAGCGAGGCATAATGGCACATGCATGTGGCCCCAGGTGCTTGGGAGGCTGGAGCAGGTAGATTTCTTGAGCCAGGAGGTCACAGCTACAGTGAACTGTGATTGTGGCACTGCACTCCAGTCTGGGTGACAGAGCAAGACTCTGTTGCAAATAATAAAAAAAAATTCTTCCCCTAGATAGCAAAACTTGATCAAGCCATTCCTTTGGAAGACATGTCACTGATGGCCATCCAGTTTACACAGCATTTAGGGCCTGATGTGACCAACTGTGCCCCTGTGGCCACCAGAGAGGCCTCTAGCCAATTTGTTGATTACTTAGTGTCAAGAGTAGATGAATATTTATTTTTCCTGCACTTACCCAAGGTGGTTGAGACCAGATGGAGTCTCACTGTGTCACCCAGGCTGGAATGCAGTGGCACGATCTTGGCTCACTGCAATCTCTGCCTCCTGGGTTCAAGTGATTCTCCTGCCTCAGCCTCCTGAGTAGTTGGGACTACAGGTGTGTGCCACCACGTCCGGCTAATTTTTATATTTTTAGGAGGGATGAGGTTTCACCATGTTGGCATGTGGTCTTTCACCATAATGGTCTTGATCTCTTTACCTCATGATCTGCCCGCCTGGGCTTCCCAAAGTGTTGGGGTTACAGGTGTGAGCCACTGGGCCTGGCGTGAGACCAAGAATGCTTTCTAGGACCTGGGAAGAATCTGGAAAAGAACTGGAGAAGTGTCAAATACTCACCCTACCCTGGGGAGATCATCCTGGCCTCGGGCTCCCAAGACACCAGCCCACCTCTTTTCCTGCCTTTATTTACTTTCTGAATTGGTAGTTAATCTGGAGGGCACTCCACCAAGTCCCTCCTCACCTGGGACTGCCCACACAGAGGCAGAGCAGCTGGCCTGGGGTGGGGCCCAGCAGGAGCACCAGGACTTGTAAACACAGCAAATGTTGATTTTGTTACAAATCAGCCACCAAGCCCCTGACCGTCTCTGCGTCTGTTTCTTCACCTATAAAATGGAGATAACGGTATTTGCCCTATTTCCAGCATGGGGCTGTTTCATGACTGTAACAAGAAAATGGCTATCGGATGCTTAAAATATTTTTTGATATCAGATACTTTTTAAGGTTAAAAGAACTATGACAAGAATGACAGGTTATCACTGTTGTAAGCATGCGACGACTTGACATTTGCCCCCAGTTTCCTGAAATATCATGAAACTTGACCAACAAGGGGAGTCCGTCAACATGCCGCCCCTGCTCAGGACTGTTAATATCCTTGGGATTCTCTGTCCTCAAAGAGCTTACAGACTAGGAGGGGAGACAGTCCGTGCTCATGACATGAGTAGAGAACCATATAAGGTAGACGTAATCAGCAGCTAAAAATAAGCAGCCTGTGAGTGCAGAGAAAGGGGAAGCGTTGTTGGGGGATGCTTCACGGATGGGGGTTCAAGCTGGGTTCGGAGCATGTGGGCCCCAGGATGGTGACGACAGGGCCTAGGGCCATGGGGATGGTGAAAACAATCGGCTCGGTGTTAAATGGTGTCGGGAAGATTTCACAGCGCCAGGCTTAGGTATTGGTTCCTATATGATCTTCCTGGACTACAGTAACAGATTGCCACAAACTTAGTGGCTTAAAACCACAGCAGTTCTTTTTTTTTTTTTTTTTTTTTTAAATACAGGGTCTTACTCTTTTGTCCAGGCTGGAGTGCAGTGGTGTGAGCTCTGCTTACTGCAATCTCTGCCTCCCAGGCTCAAGTGATCATCCTACCTCAGCCTCTTGAGTAGCTGAGACTATAGGCATGCACCACCATGCCCAGCTAATTTTTGTATTTTTTGTGGAGACAGGGCTCTTGCCATATTCCCCGGGCTGGTCTTGAACTTTTGGGCTCAAGCAGTCCTACCTCGGCCTCTCAAAGTGCTGGGATTACAGGTGTGAGCCACTGTGCCTGGCCAAAACCACAGAAATTTATTCTCTCTCAATTCTAGAGGCCAAAAGTCTGAAATCAAGGTGTTGGCAGGGCCATATTCCTTTTGAAAGGTCTAAGGGGGATCCTGGCCGGGCATGGTGGCTCACACCTATAATCCCAGCACCTTGGGAGGCCAAGGGGGCGGATCCCCTGAGGTTGGGAGTTCGAGACCAGCCTGACCAACTTGGAGAAACCCCATCTCTGCTAAAAATACAAAATTAGCTGGGTGTAGTGGTGAATGCCTGTAATCCCAGCTACTCAGGAGGCTGAAGGAGGAGAATCGCTTGAACCAAGGAGGCGGAGGTTACAGTGAGCCAAGATCGAGCCATTGCACTCCAGCCTGGGCAACAAGAGCTAAACTCTGTCTCAAGAAACAAAAGCAGGGGATCCTTCCGTGCCTCTTCCAGCATCCAGTGGTTGCCAGCAATTCCTGGCATTCTTTGAGCGGTAGCTTCATCGCTGCACTCTCTGCCTCTGTCATCATGTGGCCTTCTTCCCTGTCTGTGTGTCCCTGTGTCCTCTCCTCATCATCTAAGGACATTGAAGACATTGGGTTTAGGACCCACCCTAATCCAGTATGATCTCATGTTAACTGATTACATTTGCAAAGACCCTGTTTCCATAGAAGGTCATGTTCTTAGGTTATAGGTGGATATGAATTTTAGGGAGACACTAATTTTGGGGGGGCTTTCTCCTAGGGGATAGTCATCCACTGGGTAGAAGGGGTACTTGTTTCCTTGGTCCTCTTGGTTCCACAGCCCATGTGTTGTCCCACTGGCTAATCTTGTTCTCTGCAGACACACCCGGGCAAGCGTGTTGAATGAACGAATGGACAACTGGCCGGGGCAGCGAATCCCAAGAGGCAGCTGCCCAGCCTAGCAGTGGTGCTAGGGAGGAGGGTGGCTGCCCAGGTGGGAAGAATTGACCAGAATTGCCCAGCTCCTAGGGCATGTGCCTCTGATGCAGGGTGAAGTAGAGGGGGCAAAGGGGTGGAGGTCTGGGTCCTGGCTGCCCCTGTGATGAAAAGAGTAAGGAACCAAGAAGCCAGAAGCCCTAGACCAGCTTGCTCTGTGACCTGAGGCCCAGCACTCCTTCTGCACAAGCCCCCAGCATGCAGCCCCCTCACAGTCTTGGCCCTGGGCACAGCCCCCAAGTGGGAGATGGTGCAGGATGTGGAAGCACCTCCTTCTGCAGAAGCTCCTCAGAGAAAGAACTTCTGAGTGAACTTTATTTTAGATTCAGGGGAGTTCATGTGTAGGTTTTTTACATACTTATAGTGCATGATGGTGAGGTTTGGGCTTTTGTTGATCCTGTCAACCAAATAGTGAACATAGTAGTAAGTAGGTAGTTTGTCAACCCTTGGCCCCCCTCTCAGTTCCCCCTCTAGTAGTCCCCAGTGTCTTCTGTTCCCCTCTTTATGTCTATGTGTATCCAGTGCTTAGCTCCCACTTATAAGTGAGAATATGCAGTCTTTGGTTTTCTGTTCCTGCCTTAATTTGCTTGGGATAATGGCCTCCAGCTACATCGATTTTCCTGCAAATAACATGATTTTTTTTAATGGCTGCGTGGTATTCCATGGTGTGAATGTACCACATTTTCTTGATCCAGTCCACCGTTGATACGTACCTGTGTTGATTCTGTGTCTTTGCTGTTGTGAGTAATGCTGCAGTGAATACATAAGTGAGTGCATGTGTGGAACCTTCTTGAATGTTGCTGAGAAGTTCACTTTCTTGTGACCTCTTCCCTTCTAGAATACAGGGTTCCCAGCTAGAAGGCTGTGTCTTCTTACTGCAGGTGGTAGGAATCCCAAACTCAGAGTCTGAGGTGTTTGGGCAGCCCCTGAAGCTGGTGGCTGTGGCTCAGCCCAGTTCTGGTGGGGAACGGGGTGAGGAGACTGGTCGCCACCTCTCCCCAGCCCCGGGGTCTTCAGGCCTTTTCAGAAGTGGCCACCAATGGTCAGGGAGGCCTAGCCCAGGAAGCCCAGGCTGCCCTTCTTAGACCAGCATCCTAAGCTCTTCTTTGGCTGTGTCCCACTCTCCTAACCACAGCCACTGTCCCCACACACCTGGCTGGGCTCCTGCAGTATCTCACCCCAAATGACCTCACTTCCTAGTGGACTCCTCTGCTAAGCCCTTCGAGTTCACATTCCTGCTCAGGAGCTGCCCTGAAGTTAGTTCCATCTTCTGCCTGCTTGCTTTTCCCTCCAATAAGATCTTAAGGTCTTTAAGAGGAGGTCCTGCAACTCAGCAGTTCAGTTCATGTGGCTGTCACATGATGAAAGGTGTGGAAAGCAGCTCCTCTGGGGACTTTTAAAGAGAAACAGGCCTGGAGAGATTAGGTGACATGGCCTGAGGACACACTACTCCTAGGCAAGTACTTCTCTGATTCTGAATCTGGGTCGTCTCTTGTCTCTTGGAACCCAAGTGGGGTTGAAGGAAGGTCTTCTATTTTGCTACCACCACCATGGATCCATCCATTCATCCATCCTTCCATCCACCCATCTGTCCACCATTGCATCCATCTATCATTCACCCATCCATTGATCCACTCATCTATCCACCGATTCATCACATCTGTCCGTTCATCCACTCATCCACCCATCATTCATTCATCCACCCACCCACACTTCCATCCTTCATCCATCAGTCCACCGATCCATCCATCTATCTCTCCATTCATCTATCTGTCCACCCATCCTTCTATCCAGCCATTCATTCATCTATCTGTCCATCCATCCACCTATCCATCCAGCCATCCGCCCAATTCATCCATCCACCCATTTATCTATGGATCCACCCATCCATCCCTCATGTATCCATCCATTTCTTCATCCACCCACCCATCTACCCATCCATTCATCCACCCGTCCACACATCCACCCATTTATTCATCCATCCATCCATTCATCTATTTCCCCTTCCATTCATCTACTATTCATCCTTCCTTCCATTCACCCATCATTCTATTCATCAGTCCACCCACTTATACACCCACCCACCTATTCACCCACCCATCTATCTACTCATCCATCCATCTACCCATTCACCCATCCATCTATTCATCTGTCTATCCATTCATCCTTCCACCCATCCATCCACCCACCTATCCATCCACCCATCTATCTATCCATCCATTCATCCATCCATGTATCCTTCCATTCATCCATCTATCCATCCATCCATTCTTCCATTCATCCATCCACCCACCCATCAATCTATCTTCCATTCATCCATCCACCCATCCATCCTTCCATTCATCTGTTCATCCATATTTCCTTTCATCCATCCTTCCATTCATTTATCCACATATTCATTAATCCATCTGTCCTTCCATTCATCCTTCCTTCCATCTATCTGTCTGTCCATTCACCCATTTTATTCATCCTTTCATCCCACCATAAGAGCCTGGCAGATATCCCCCTACCACAGGGCTGCACTTATGGTGGGGGGACACTTATGGTGGGGAGGTACTTATGGTGGGGGCATATCTGCCAGGTCCCAGCTGGACACCTGTAATAGTCCTGAGTACAAGCCACAGGCATCAGCCTCCAGGAGCTGCTCTTCTATGGACACAGGTTAAAAGAATTTAAAAAAGGGCTGGGTGTGGTGACTCATGCCTGCAATCCCAGCACTTTGGGAGGCTGAGGCGGGTGGATCACCTGAGGTCAGGAGTTTGAGACCAGCCTGGGTAACATGGCAAAAATATCTCTACCAAAAATATAAAAATTAGCCGAGCGTGGTGGTGCACACCTGTAGTTCTAGCTACTCAGGAGGCTGAAGCAGGAGAATCACTTGAACCCAGGAGGCAGAGGTTGTAGAGAGCCAAGATCATGCCACTGCACTCTAGCCTGGATGACAGAGTGAGACCCTGTCTTAAAAAAGCCGTTACATAGGGCGATGTCACATAGGCGACAGGTGCTGCAGGGACACAGAGCAGAGGAGGGGTCAGGGAAGGCCTCCCAGGGGATGGGCCTCAAAGCTGAGATCTGAAGTATGAGCCGGGATTAGCCAGTGGCCAGGCCAGGGGAAGGGGAGTGGCAGTGTGTCAGGCAGGTGGTGGTGTGGGCTATGGGGAGACCCATTATGGGTTGGATTGCATCCCCTAAAAGGATGCAAAGTCCTAACCCCAGAACCTCAGAATGTGAACTTATTTGGAAGTTGGGTGGTTGCAGATGTCATTCTTTAAGATGAGGTCATGCTGGAGTGGGGCTGGCCGTAAATCCAATATGAAGGTGTCCTTATAGGAAGAGAAAAGATGCAGACACACAGAGAAGTCCTTGTGACAAAGCAGAGACTGGAGTGACGCAGCCATAAGCCAAGGGTTGCTGGAAAATACCAGAAGCGAGAGAGGCAATGAAGGAGTCTCTGCTGTGGATTTCAGAAGGAGGTGGCCCTGCTGGCACCTTGATTTGAGACTTCCGGCCTCCAGGACTGTGAGCAAGCACATTTCCATTGTTTTACGCCAGTAAGTTTGTGGTGCTTTGTCACGGCAGCTCCAGAGAACAAATACAAAACCACATTCAGGTGTCGGTGCAGGGATCTGGGCCTTGTTTGGCCAGGGCTGAGCAGGACCCTTTGGGCAGGCCCAGTGAGCTCCTTAGATGTGAGCTGGAGGTGGCTGCATGTGGCTCTCAGTGTTGATCAGGGAGGGTTGGCCCAGGGACAGCAAGCATGAAATGTACACTTGCTGTAGCCCTGCCGTGGCTTCAGCCTTCCTCTCTCCAGGGGAGTCCCATGGGAACTAGGGAGTAGACAGCCCGGCTTGCTATGTGGTCATGAGGCTGCTGAGGGAAAAGAAAAGAATGGAATAGCCCACGGTCCTTGGAGATGAGGGCTTCATCTGGTTTCAGTATTTGTGGGTGTTTTTTTGGAACAGGCTGAAGTTCAGTGGCACAACCATAGCTCACTGCGGCATTGAACTCCTGGGCTCAAGATATCCACCTACCTCAGTCTCCTGAGTAGCTGGGACTACAGGCGCATACTACTAGGCCCAGCTAATTTTTTTTTTTTTTTTAGTATATCCAGCGTCCCACTACGTTGCCCAGGCTGGCCTCGAACTGCTGGGCTCAAGCGATCCTCCTGCCTCCACCTCCCAAAGCGATTTCAGTATTTGACTAAATGAGACAGATGCAGAGAGCCCAGGCTCTTGGTGACATGAAGTTCACCAGAGAAAGCTGCTGTTGAGTTGAATGATGATTTCTTCCTGGTGCGGGATGTCTAGAGATGGGGAGGCCTTAGAGGCCTGGCCTGAGGGGGCGGGATGGAGCCTTCAGCTCACCCAGGAAAGTGCATCCCCATGTGTCTGGGGTTGTGAATCAGAGGCTCTAGCAAGGCTACTCCCAAGTAAGACATGAGGACATGAGATGTCTTTTTTTTGAGATGGTGTCTCCTTCTGTCACCTAGGCTGGAATGCAGCGGTGCGATCTTGGCTCATTGCAGCCTCTGCCTCCTGGGTTCAAGTAATTCTCTTGCCTCAGCCTCCTGAGTAGCTGGGATTACAGGTGTGTGCCACCACACCTATATATTTTTTTGTATTTTAGTACAGATGGGTTTTCGCTATGTTGGCCAGGCTGGTCTCGAGCTGCCCTCAAGTAATCCTTCTGCCTTGGCCTCCCACAGTGCTGGGATTATAGGCATGAGTCTCTACACATGGCCTAGACATGAGATTTCTAGGATGGTTCCCCTTGGAGTGGCTGGGTGTTCTGAATGCTGTTACCTGGGGCATCCCAAGCTCTGGAGTGAAAATTTAGGGTAACGGACAGATTTGCTTGGGAGGCTTCCAGAGTTTGTACTGTTCATGGAGCAGCAAGGTGGGCTGGGAGGGGTCTTCCCTTCTCCAATGATCCAGACTCTGGAATGTTCTTCTGGTCCCATCTTCTGTCCTCTGCTGTCTTGAACTTAGATAGCTAAGAGCTGATCTCTCACAGTCCTCATAGAACCAACTGTCCTTTGTCTCTTGGTGGTGATGACAACCATTCCTGCATTCCTCTGGTGACACCAGGAATACCATAGACTTAATGGTGAACGCAGGGAGCTTAACCCTCACCTTGGGTCCTTCCTGAAATCTTCATACAGGCTGGGCGTGATGGCCTTGTCTTTAGTCCTAGCTTTGTCCCAGCTCACTTGGTCATTTCTGGCAGGCTCCCTTTTCCTCCCTGGGTATTGGTTTCCTCATCTGTGAAAAGAAAGAGTTGGGCTAGTTAAAGAGTTGAACCAGTTAGTTTCTAAGTTTCTTTCTAGTTTTAGAAGCCTTGAATGCAAAAATAACCATAAGGATAAATAATACGAGACCTGGGGCCATGAATGCTAGGATCCGGCAGTGGGACCCATCTGTCACGGATTGGGTGATACCCTCTGGGAAAGAAGGTGGAAAAATCTGGCCTTTTGGTGTCTGGGCAGCAGTTTTTCCAGAAGGCTCTATGAGCTCAGGTATACGGACCAGGACATTTGTGTATGTACATTTCTGCTGAAAGCCTGTCCTTCCTCCTTAAGCAACTCTGTGTAGACTTGGGAACCACTGGCCCAGGCTGAGGACACCTCCCCAGCTGAACCGGTTCAGGGGCTGTGTACCCCGTTGCCTGGCACTCTGAGTGGCGTTTCCTCTCACCTGCTCTGCTAATGGGGACAGAGCTGATGGTGACAGAGGAGCAGGGACCTGCATGGTCCAGCGGGCCACTGTGCGAGGCTCTTGAAAGCCATGGAGACATCAGCTGTGATTTCACTTGTGCGGGAGGAGCAAATCACCGCTGTATTGGAGGCCAGAACTGCTCCTGCCCCATCTCTGCGGCTCAGCCCTGGCTGTATTCTCCAGGCCCGAGTAGTTTCTGAAGGGCTGATTGTCTCATTCCCAGTGCTCACTTACCATGAGGATGAGGAGGCCACATGGCACTGCTAATGACCTCTCTCTGACAGTGTTGCCATTTCAGAGAACTTTGAAGGGCCCTTACCAGCCCTTTGCCTTCAGAAAGGACCTCCCTCCCATTCTTATCAAGACGTGGCCCTTAGAATGGGTCTGTTTCAATTTCCCCTGAGTGTGCATTTGCATTGGGGTGAAGTACAGGGTCACCTCACTTCAGTGACTGTACAGAAGGGATGGGATGTTGAGGGCAGAGAGAGGCCGTGTGTGGCCTCAGATGTTGCTGGAGAATCAAGGCTGACTGAGGCTGGAGTCAGGTACCTCAGGGGTTAACTTTGAGATCAGGAGTACTAGCTCCTGGCCCCTGGGAGTGTTGACAGCTCTTGCCCTTTCCTGTTCCCTGACCAGCCAGAACTTCACGGAGAGCATAGGGCTCACCCCTGAGGCGCCCTGCAGCTCCTCGCCTCAGCTGCTTCTGGCAGCCCTAGAGGAATCCCAGGCAGAAGAACCTCTCTGGGTACCCTGACTGAGCCCCCAGACCCAGAGGGCAAAAGGAACCGTGTGAAGCGCCTGCTGGCTGGGCTCTTGTCCGAAGCTGGCTCTGCTTTGGCCCACTCAGCGAATTTGGGATTTGGCATGGAATCTTTGCTCTTCTAGGAAAGAATGATGCTCATAGTTGAGTTATCTGCATTTTATGGGCTAATAAAGTTGCGTGCAGAGGGAGTAAGGAGCAACTCACGGTAATGTTGCTGGGTAGTAAGACAGCAGGGGCCGGGCCAATGGCTCATGCTTGTAATCTCAGCACTTCGAGAGGCTGAGGTTGGAGGATCGCTTGAGCCCAGAAGTCTGAGACCAGTCCGGGCAACATAGTGAGACTCTGTCTCTGCAAAAAATGCAACAATTAGCCGGGCATGGTGGTGTGTGCCTGTAGTCCTGGCTACTCTGGAGGCTGAAGTAGGACGATCACTGGAGCCCTGGAATTAGAGGCTGCAGTGAGCCTTTATCGCACTGCTGCACTGCAGTCTGGGTGACAGAACAAGACCCTGATTCTAAGGGTCTGTAAAAAAAGAAAAAAGGAGTAAGAGGCAGAACCCAGCGCTCCTGACTTCCAGGTGCATTCAGAGTGACCAGCCTCTATCCAGGAGGCCGGAGCCTCAGTCCACCAGGAGGAAAGAAAAGGCATAACTGTGGGCCTGGCCCAAGCTGGGGAAGGTGTCACACCTACTTTCCAAGCTCTCACATTTCTCAAGCAGATTCCCTCCAGCTTCCCTTGTTTGGGAATGGGGTGGGCCTGGACTCCTGGACCCCTTTAGGGAACCTGTTAGATTGAGACCTGGGGGAGCCATGCTCCCTTGGCTTTCAGTGAGTCTCTTCCTATCTGGTGCCCAAAAATTAGACCAGCACCTCCTCCCCGCAGATCCCAGGGAGATTCAATTTCTTTGGGCTAGGAGGTGGGGGAAAGCCAGCCACCTGCCTCAGTCTGTCTCAGAACTCAGCCTGCATCCCTGCTCCTTCCTTTCCCTCCCCTCCTAAGCTTGGCCCCTCTGAAAGGAGGAAGTAGGCCCAAGGCCTCCTGCATGGATTTCTCTTCACTGTAGGCACAGCTGATCTCTGGAAAAACTGAGTGCTCTATAGAGCATCCAGCTAGTAATTGTCTCACACTGAGGGGTTAGGATGTAATGTTTGCTCTTTCTGAGGTATTTCTCTTTTAAAAGTGAATAGCAGCTGGGCGCCGTGGCTCATGCCTGTAATCCCAGCACTTTGGGAGGCTGAGGCGGATGGATCATTTGAGGTCAGGAGTTTGAGACCAGCCTGGCTGACATGGTGAAAACCCCTCTCTACAAAAAAATAGAAAAATAAGCCGTGTGGTTGCGCACACCCGTGGTCCCAGCTACTAAGGAGGCTGGGGCTGGAGAGTGACTTGAATGTGGGAGGCAAAGGTTTCAGTGAGCCAAGATTGCACCACTGTACTCCAGCCTGGGTGACAGAGATGCTGTCTCAAAAAATAAATACATAAAATAAAAGTGGTCTGGGCTGGCTATAATCCCAGCACTTTGGGAGGCTGAGGCGGGCAGATCACGAGCTCAGGAGTTCAAGAGCAGCCTGACCAACATGATGAAAACCTGTCTCTACTAGAAATACAAAATTAGCTGGGCGTGGTGTCGTGCCTGTAATCCCTGCTACTCAGGAACCCGAGGCAGGAGAATCACTTGAGCCCGTGAGTCGGAGGTTGCAGTGAGCCAAGACTGCACCACTGCACTCCAGCCTGGGCAGCAGAGTGAGACTCTGTCTCAAAAAAATAAATAAATAAAATAAAAGTGAATAGTCATTTATACTCATGAGTCCTCCAGGCATCAGTGACAAGCATGTATATGTATGATGGTTGTGGGATTTCTGGTGATATCTGGTAATTTCTTTCTATCTTCCAAACCAAGAAGTCCTAGAAATTGGAGGTGGGGTGGGGACTGAAGTTATTCTGTCAATTCTCTAGACTTTTTTTTTTTTTTTGAGACGGAGTTTCGCTCTTGCTACCCAGGCTGGAGTGCAATGGCGCGATCTCGGCTCACCGCAACCTCCGCCTCCTGGGTTCAGGCAATTCTCTTGCCTCAGCCTCCTGAGTAGCTGGGACTACAGGCACACGCCACCATGCCCAGCTAATTTTTTGTAGTTTTAGTAGAGACGGGGTTTCACCATGTTGACCAGGATGGTCTTGATCTCTTGACCTCGTGATCCACCTGCTTCGGCCTCCCAAAGTGCTGGGATTACAGGCTTGAGCCACCGCGCCCGGCCATTTCTCTAGACTTTATCAGTTAAAAACAATTGTGTTGAACTCTTAATCCTTTTCTTTTCTTTTTTTTTTTTTTTTTTGAGACAGAGTTTCCCTCTGTTGACTAGGCTGGAGTATAGTGGTGTTATCAAAGCTCACTGCAACTTCCAACTCCTGAGCTCAAGGGGTCTGCCAACTACAGCCTCCCCAGTAGCTGGGAGCGCGGGCACATGCCACCATGCCAAGCTAATCTTAAATTTTTTTTGTAAAGATGAGGTCCTGCTTCGTTAACCATGCTGGTTTCAAACTCCTAGGCTCTAGGGCTCCTCTCACCTCGGCCTCCCAGTGTGCTGGGATTATAGGTGTCATCCACGGCACTTGGAGTCACTGTGCCTGGACTAAAACAATTCTTTTTAAAGAGTGGAAGAAAGTGGGGTAAGAAATCACTGCCTTAGGGCAGACTTAGCCCTCCTCATCAGCTGGCCCACTGCTGGGAGAGCGTCCATAGATAGCTGAGTTCTAGAAGGAGGCCACTGCCAACTACCTTTACTAGCCCTGTGGCCTTGCAGCAAACACTTATCAGGGTATTAGGGTTTTGTTCATGAGTGAAATCGAGCTAGTTGGTCTATGAAAGGATCCCTCTGGACCCCCAAATCCCAAGGTCCTCTCTGATTGCTACCTTTGTCGTTGTACTCTGGCATACTTTTGTCATTGTATCCTATTCCCTGGATGAATCATTTTAAGGGCTAGAGTCCAGCCAGGGACAAGCTGTCCCAGTGGGATTAGCCCTTGACTTTAGGAGCATGGCCAGGAAGCCAAAGAAACCTTCCAAGAATGGCTACCTCAGGGCCTGCACTCTGGTTGCCCATACTAGGGGAGGAGGGAAAGGCTGAGGGAATGGCAGAAGAGGACCTCGGGGGTCCGGGGAGGATGCAGACAAGACTTCCTCCAGCCAGAACTTCCCTTCTCAGGTTCTTATGGGCAATGGCCTTCTGCAAAGTTGTCTAAGACTTTATCTAAGAAGTGGAAGAGGTTGGGCGCAGTAACTCATGCCTGTGATCCCAGCACTTTGGGAGGCTGAGGTGGGTGGATCACCTGAGGTCAGGAGTTCAGGTCAGCCTGGCCAACATGGCGAAACCCCATCACTACTAAAAGTATAAAAATTAGCCAGGCATGGTGGCAGGCACCTGTAATCCCAGCTACTTGGGAGGCCGAGGCAAGAGAATGGCTTGAACCTGGGAGGCAGAGGTTGCAGTGAGCTGAGGCCACACCACTGCACTTCAGCCTTGGCGACAGAGTGAGACTCCATCTCAAAAAAAAAAAAAGCGGTAGGCCTTCATGGAGAAACATATTGTTGAAAAAAAAAAAAAAGTGGAAGAACAAGGGGTCCTGAGCAGTGAACGTTTACCCAGTAGGACCAGCAGGATAAGGAAAAACAGGACACCAGAAGAGGCTGCTGGCCCACGTTTGCCTGGTCCACAAGTGTTCAGAGACAAGATCTAGAACAAGGAAGTGGGCAGGCTGCCTGCTCTGCAGTGTGAACTCTGTTTTCTGAATTGTTCCTGCTGCACTTGAGATACAGCCAATGAGAACCAAAGCATGGGGAGCAAGACATGGGTTTGAGGAGAAGGCTCGAGGAAGATACTAATATTTTGAGGGAAGAAGCAAGAATGGACAGATGGGGGCAAGATGTGGGGTTTCGTTTCTATGCCATGGTTGGTGCTCCTCCCTCTCCCTCTCTCTCTCTTTTTTTTTTTTTTTTTTGAGATGGAGTCTCGCTCTGTTGCCCAGACTGGAGTGCAGTGGCATGATCTCAGCTCACTGCAACCTCCGCCTCCTGGGTTCAAGCAATTCTCCTGCCTCAGCTTTCTGAGTAGCTGGGACTACAGGTGCACTCCACTATGCCTGGCTAATTTTTGTATTTTTATTAGGGACAGGGTTTCACCTTATTGGCCAGGCTGGTCTTGAACTCCTGACCTCGTGATCCACTCGCCCTGGCCTCCCAAAGTGCTGGGATTACAGGTGTGAGCCACCGCGCCCAGCCAGTGCGCCTCCCTCTCTGGGACACATGTGTCCAGGCAGAGATTTGGAGAATGATTCCTGTCCTCACCCCTCCCGCCCCCCCAGGGATTTTATGACTAATGACTCAATTGAATAACTGTGTATGACTAATGGTCAGAGGTATTTTACTTATGCATGACTTTAGACTTGCTAGCTCTAGTTTAAATGGATGAGAAGTCATGTGGAAGAATAACCTTAGCAGGTCCTTGTTAGAAACATGTGCTAAGGAGACTTGGACGGGCTGGAATAAAATCAACATTTGATTCCACGAAGGCATTGAATACATTCAACACCTAGAGGTGGCTCAAAAACAGGTCCTGACCTCTATTCTCTCTATCTGTAGTCTCAACTTCAAGACAGAGCTTCCTGGCCCTTGGTACTAAGGATGGCTAATGCAGAGGGTCTGAAATGCTGTTGTTCTGGAGAATCCCCTTGTGAAATACACAGATACACGTTGACCTAGCCCCAGAAGCTGGGTATCTGGGCTTGAACAGCTCAATGGTCACTCCCAGGGAACTTTGCTCCATCTCTTGGCCTGAGTTCCAGCCCATCCCTGGAATGACTTGTTAGGCAAACGACTTGACTTTCATGTGTCTACTTCTTCATTTCAAGAGAGGTTAACAACCCTTGCTTTTTCTGCCTTGGAGGGCTGCTAGGAGCATCAAAGAAGAATAAGCACAGGAAACTACCTTGGAAAGATGGAGTCCTATGTGAGGGCAGGAGATGACCCAGCTCAGAGCCTGGCATATGCGGACTGGCAGAGTGAAAGTGTAAGGTGGCTCACACCTGTAATTCCAGCGCGTTGGGAAGCTGAAGTGGGAGGATCACTTGAGGCCAGGAGTTTGAGACCAGCCTGGGCAACATAGCAAGACCCCATCTCTACAAAAAAATGAAAAAAAAAATCAGCTGGATGTGGTGGCACACTCCTGGAGTTCCAGCTATTTGGGGGGCTGAGGTGAGAGGATCCCTTGAGCCTAGGAGGTGGAGGCTGCAGTGAGCTGTCATGCCACTGAACTCCAGCTTGGCGACAGCAAGACCTGTCTCAAAAAAAGAAAAAGAAAAATGCTGTAAGCAGGATGTCTTAGGATGTTGGAAAAAATAATGGGGAGAAGGCTCGAGGCAGATACTAATATTTTGAGGGAAGAAACAAGGAGAGCAAAGGAGCAGGGCTTGTTGATCTCCCTCCAGTCTTTCCCCTGTAGGCAGTGGGGCAGACAGATTCAAGGAGGGCAGGAAGTACAAAGGGGGTGGCTGTCCCTGCTGTTTGATCTTCCCTTACCCCCGAGTCACTTCTGTGGAACCTTAGCACTTCATGGGACATGGTTTGTGAACTCCCATGAGAGCAGAAAGAACTGCAGACTAAGGGTCATAGACTTGGGCTGTGCCCACCCTGCCCTGATCTTGGGCAAGTCTCTGAAGGCCTCTGGCCAGAGCTTCCTCCTTTACAGTTGGACTCACGAGAGCCCTTGGCAACTCCACAGTCCACTGAGTCCATGTGCAAGTGCTTTGGGCCAGATGCGGTGGCTCACGCCTGTAATCCCAGCACTTTGGGAGGCCGAGGCGGGTGGATCACGAGGTCAAGAGATCGAGACCATCCTGGTCAACATGGTGAAACCCCGTCTCTACTAAAAATACAAAAAATTAGCTGGGCATGGTGGCGCGTGCCTGTAATCCCAGCTACTCAGGAGGCTGAGTCGGAGGAACGGCCTGGACCCAGGAGGCGGAGGTTGCGGTGAGCCGAGATCGCGCCATTGCACTCCAGCCTGGGTAACAAGAGCGAACCTCCGCCTAAAAAAAAAAAAAAAAAGAATACAAAAATTAGCTGAGTGTGGTAGTGGGCACCTGTACTCCCAGCTTCTTGGGAGGCTGAGGCAGGAGAATCACTTGAACCTGGGAGGTGGAGATTGCAGTGAGCCAAGATCACGCCATTGCACTCCAGCCTGGGCAACAGAGTGAGACTCCATCTCAAAAAAGAAAGAAAAGAAAGAAAAAAGTGCTTTGGAATGGGACCGGAGCTTAAGAAACAAAATCAGGGCATTTGGTTGGTGGTGGAAAGAGGAGAGAGGGACTGAGCCCCTGGGGCTTCCCTGAGGCTGTGGGGCTGGTGGGAGCCGCTGGAAGGCTGGCCCCCTGAGAAAGGCTGCTGGCAGACAGGCTGGTGGGAGAAGCAGGATTGGTGTGTGTCATGCTTGGCCTGGGTGTGAGTGGGGCTGGGGCCTTCGCATGGTCTCTGGGCAGAGTTGGGGCCTGCTATTCCTGTGCCCTGACGTCAGTCCTGGGCCTGGCCTGGCCAGAGCCGGGGTGGCCGCCCTGGCAGCGGCACATACAGTGCGGCACTTCATGTCCCGGGATAGACCAAGACTCATCTTACTGGGGATTCACCTCTCTAGGGTGTCCTGGGCCCTCTGTGGCCTCCCTGCTCCGGGGCCAATAGGGGGCTTCGGCAAGAAGCAGGAGAGGCGGGAAAGACATAGGCCATGATTTCCCAGTATTGAAGTGAGATGTCACAGAATTGAAATGAGTGTAATTGGAGGCTCCCACACCTCTGTCTGCGCCTCCAAGAGGAGAACCAGGTCCAATGGGACAACTGCTGCCCAGGGACTGAGCTCTGGGGGCCCAGTGGGACAGCTTATTTCATGGAGGGACTTTCTATTTGAGCAGTTATTTTTAGCCTGGGAAGGAAGGCCACAGTGCAAGAAGCCATCATCCTCAGTCCTTTTCACTCTAAATTGTTTAGCAGAGGTTCAGGGGAAGCTTGGCCCTAAGTTGTGAAAACCAGGGAAGAGCCTGAATGTAAATGTACATACACCTGTACATGCCTCGCTTCCTGCCCAGGACTCAAGAGTGGAAACACACAGCAGTGTGAAGGTCATGGTCATGGTGAACCCCCAACGTCTGGAGTCTTCATCCGCCTTGGGACTGTGTAGCCCTCTCACCTTTATCAGGGAAAAAGGTCTTTTGGGAGTGTCAGAAATGCTATAGGACATCAGACCTAGAGTTCATTCCGCTCAGTATCATCACCACCGTTGTCATCACCACCATTGTCATCATCGCAGTCATCATCACCCTCATCATCATTATGATCCTCATCATCACTGTCAACACCATCATCATTGAAGGGCAACAGGGGCCCATGGAAAGGGCTGGATTCCCAGAGGAGACACCCTGACCACTGCTGTTCCAAAGGCAAATGCCAGGCCCTAGGAGACCCACCCCAACTTGGGAGCCCACAGTGGGCATCTCCACAGTGGGGAGGGCCTGGAAGCTGAAGCCTGGAGTCAGGATGATTTGATTTGGTGGTTACAGCTTGCAACTTTGTGTGTTACCTAAGAACTTTTTTTTTTTTTTTAAATTCTGGTGCTGGTGCAATACCTTGGATTATTTAAATCAAAACTGCAGAGAAAGAGAAATATGGGGCCAAGAAGCAGATGATTTCCATATGTAGCCAGTGCTGAGAATCACTGGTTGAGACCAGCGTAGACAAGTACTTCTCAGACTATAATGTGCCCATGAATCACCCGGCCATTTTGTTAAAATTCGGATTCTGATTCAGTGGGTCTGGGCTGAGGCTTGAAAGTCTGCATCTCTAACAGGCTCCCAGGGGTTACTGTGGCTCTGAAGTCACATTGTCACATGACCCAAGCCAGTTATTAGGTATGTGACATTCGACAAGGGCCTCAGTGTCTCTGGTTTCAGTCTTCTCATCTGTAAAAACAGGGATATGAGGCTGGGCACAGTGGGTCTCGTCTATAATCCCAGCACTTTGGGGAGGCTGAGGCAGGCAGTTCACTTGAGGTCAGGAGTTCGAGATCACCCTGGCGAACATGGTGAAACCCTGTCTCTACTAAAAATACAAAAATTAGCCAGGTGTGGTGGTGCACGCCTATAATCCAGCTATTTGGGAGGCTGAGGCAGAAGAATTGCTTGAACCTGGGAGGTAGAGGTTGCAGTGAACCGAGATCGCACCACTGCACTCCAGCCTGGGTGACAGAGTGAAACCCTGTCTCAAAAAAAAAAAAAAAAAAGATATGGATAATACTCATTTTATGAGTAAGGTCACTAAAGGAAAAAAAATAAAAACAAAAGAGTACTCATTTTATAAAAACAAGTAAGATTAAGATAATTCAGTATGATGAAGATACTGTTTTATATATAAAGTGCTTAAGCATTGCCTGGCAGGCTGCCTCTCAGATGTGTACATACAGATGTGTCTCATATACATTATACACATCCTGTTGCTCAGAGGACAGCGAGTCTTCTTGAATTAAACCAAGTTCCCACCACAGGTTTTTCTGCAGAGGTGGAAGGCAGAGAGATAGAGATGTAGGTAAAGGAATCAGGACTTAAAGGTATGTAAGTGGTGATGAAAGAAAATTAAAATGAGCAACACTCAGCTCTCTGTCTTGTCTGTCCCTCACTAAGGGACCAGGAATTCTTATTGGTACCCAAATCTAACTGTGGATCTCTTCCAGCACTTTCTGTGGGTCAGGCCCTGGGAACACAGAATTAAATTTGGTTCCTGCAGCTCAGGAGCCAAGAGTAGTATGGAGCATAAGTCTGGAGAGAAGGTGCTTGCAGGTAGGGGCTGAGGTACCGGCAGGAAGGGGTCTCCTGTGCTCCACTAAGTACAGCATGGCATGGAAGCCTGGACAGAGACTAGGCAGTTCTGGGTTCCAGTCACCCATTAGCCACTTAGTGGTGACGTATCTGAGGCAGAGCAGAGATCTGTGGACTTTCACCAATTCAGCTGTAAAATCTTCCTGATAGTCATAAAGGTTAAATGGCCATGTATATGAAAGTGCCGGGGGAAAGCTTGTCTATTTCAATCCACGGGGCTCCTCTCTAATCAAAAGTACGAAGCTTCATATCTTTCTGGGTTTGACAGCAGGTTGGCTGTCTATCGGAACTATGAGAAAATACTTGCTTATGATCCCTGGAGGCTGCCCAGCTTTTGGAGATCAAGGATGGGCACCCTGAGGGAGAACAGGTACCCCAAGAAGTTGCTTTTCTTTGTGGGAGGGAGAGATGGGAGTAGCAAGTGGTGGTCTGAGAGAGGGAGTGTCTGTGTTCAGCAGACAGGTGGGATGCTCTTCCTTGGAGAGAGGCCTTGAGAGTCAAGGGAGAACGGAGGCTGCCTCAGCTGCCCCAAGGCAGGATGCCTGTGGTCCCCTTATCTCCATGAGCCTGCAATGTCCCCCCTAAACAGACCTTAGCCTGGGGGCAGGGAGCAGAGGGGTGGGCCTAACCCTCTCTTCTGGCCCCATTTTCTTTTCTTTCTTTTTTTTGAGACGGAGTCTAGCTCTATTGGCCAGGCTAGAATGCAGTGGTGCGATCTCGGCTCACTGCAACCTCCACCTCCTGGGTACAAGCAATTCTCCTGCCTCAGTCTCCTGAGTAGCTGGGATTACAGGTGTGTGCCACCACGCCTGGCTAATTTTTTTGTTTTTTTTTTGAGATGGAGTCTTGCTCTGTCACCAGGCTGGAGTACAGTGGTACAATATCAGCTTACTGCAACCTCCACCTCCTGGGTTCAAGTGATTCTTTGGCCTCAGCCCCCCCGAGTAGCTGGGACCACAGGCATGTGCCACCATGCCTGGCTAATTTTTTTGTCTTTTTAGTAGAGACGGGGTTTCACCGTGTTGGCCAGGATAGTCTTGATCTCTTGACCTCGTGATCCTCCCGCCTCGGCCTTCCAAAGTGCTGGGATTACAGGCGTGAGCCACTGTGCCTGGCCTAATTTTTTGTATTTTTAGAAGAGATGGGGTTTCACCAGGTTGGCCACACTGGTCTCAAACTCCTGACCTCAGGTGGTCCACCCACCTCGGTCTTCCAAAGTGTTGGGATTACAGGCATGAGCCACCATGCTCTGACTTTTCTGACCCCATTTTCCAAACATTAAACTTGACCCTTGACAGAGGTCTCTGGCACAGATGAAGCTCCTGCTTTTCTCTCTTCCTGAGCCCTCCGCTCTCTGGGTGAAGCTTCAGTCCCTTACAAAGGGATCCCCTTGGAAGGGGTTGGCCGGGGCCTTTGGGAAGCCCAGGCCTGGCCTGTTTTGGATATCTCCTCCTCAGGCCATGCACCCTTTAATCTAAGGTAGAGAGGCCAGCAAATGCCTGCCCTTACTGGGACAGGGTTAGATGTGTGACTTAATAAGGTTGAGAGCCACAAGTAATCCCCTAAGCACTGTGCTGTGTAACCTAAGATTATCCAGCCTGCAAACACCTGTTTTCACTCCTTTGCTGATAGCGGTATTAAAAGCATGCTAGTTAATGACTGTAGGAACTGACATGAGGTGGGATGCACAAGCATTTGTCCCATCTTGGAAGCATCCCCAAGGTTGAACCCGGCTGCAGATGCCTGTGAGCAAGGTTGAGGAAGGACTGGAAGGGCTCACCCAAGTTTCCCTCCATATACAGTCATCAGGACCAAGCCAGGAAGCTTCAAGGTCAGGGCCAGGGTCGCAGGGGTTCTCGGGTTAGCACAGCTGCTCACTTCCTTAGTGATAGACAGCAGATTGGTCCTTTAACTCACTGATCCACAGTTTCCACATCTTGGGAGGGAGGCAGAATAACACCTGCTTGCTACGCACGAGGTGGTCCTGAAGACCCAGGTTGGTAGGTGTAACACTGCACACCAGGCCAACACCACATCCCAGAAGACAGGAGCTAGGTTGATGTAGACTCTTGAGGAAAAAAAGCCAGTGCCAACCCTGTGAAACTGACCAATCATGTTCTAATCATTTAGAACTGCAAGTCTCCACATCGGGTGGCACAGAAGATGTTGGCAATTTGTTGGAGAATCATTTCTCTGCCGGAGATGCAAGTCTAGAGGAGAAAGAAAGGGGTCTGTATGCAGACACAACTCCTCAAGATAAGAATCTGCTCCTTCACTACCCAGATGGCAGGGAGGCTGAGAGCCCCGAGAAGACCCCTGCATCTGCTGCCGGCCCGGGCTCTGATCCTGAAGCCAGCCTCTCCAATGCCTCAGCCACAGAGTCACCTCTACCCCGGGAAAGGGACGACAGGGATGCTGCGGGGCCTGGGGAGGAAAAGAACGGCCCACCAGCAGCAAGTGGGCCCGAGGGGCCTGTGGAAGAGGAGCTGCCGGAGCCCAGTTCTGGAGAGGGGCTAGGAGAGGAGCCTGGGCTTGGGCTCCTCATGGAGGGAGCTGTTGTTGGAAAGTCAGGAGGACAGGCTGAGGGCTGTGAACTCCCTGATGCAGCCCAGGAGGTCCCAGGGGATAGCCCTGTGCAGGGAGCAGTGGCAGGGACAGCAGAGCCAGAGGCAGAGGGGGCGTCTCCTTGCTCAGAGGGTGATGGGGTCCATTCACTGAACACAGAGGCCGAGGGCAGCCCTGGGCCTGGCCAGGAGTCTGGAGTGCCAGAGGCAGCCCCTGATGTTGTGACTGTGGAGGGAGAGTCTGAGTTGGTTATTGACACACAAGCCAGGGAGGGCACCGAGGACCAGGGGGAGCCTGACCCAGCTGCAGAAGCCAATGCGGAGTCTGGGGGCACCCAGGGCGCCAAGGCAGTGGACACTGAGGAGAAGCAGGCCACAGTGATGACCGAGGAGGACGCAGATGAGGCCTCCTCTGAAGAGGAAAGTGGCGATGGAGGTGGAAGCGAGGAAGAAGGAGGTGTTCCCTCCGAAGAGGAGTCCGAAGAGGACAGCGGTGGTGGAGCTAGCTCAGAAGAAGCAGAGCGTACCTCCAAGGATGCCGGGGAGCCCCAGGAAGCCGAGGAGCTCCAGGAAGCTGGGGAGCCCCAGGAAGCCGGGGAGCCCCAGAAGGCCACGGAGCCTCAGGAGGCGAGGGCGCCCCAGGAAGCCCAGGAGTCCCAGGAAGCTGGGGAGCCCCAGGAAGCCGCAGGAACCTCAAGCCATGGGGACAGAGGGGCCCAGCCTGGCTTGAAGGAATTGAATACAGAGCCCGCAGGCAGTGAGATGCCGGACTCGAAGGCAGAGGAGCCTGAGGAGGGACATCAGGGGAGGGGGAATCCCATAATTGCTGCCCAGGGTAGGAATTACTTCCCTAACAGCAACCCCGTCCCTTGGGCAGCTGCATTCTCCTGGCAAGTCTTGTGTGTAGGAGACAGGCAGGGACAGGAGAAAGTGGCAGAGAGTGGCAGACCCTTTCCAGAGTCCTGGTCTGGGGAGGTGCCTTCAGGCTATGCATTGGCCACTGGCCTCCAGTTTGGAGGGGCCAGAGGGGCCCCGGTACTTCTGAGTCAGGTCCCCTAGAATCTCCCCTTAGGGTCCCTGATGTGCTGTAGCACATGCCAGTGCCTCAGCCTAAAGGAGCTAATGGCGTGACTGGTGCCCCGTGGCTGGTGGGTGGAGGGAAGTGCAAGGAGTGGATGGGGGTGGGTTGGGAACTGCCCTGGTGATTTCTTGGGAGGCTAGTGCCGGGGTCTCCCTTGAAGACTAGGCTATAGGAAGCGTTGCAGAACCAGGACTGAGGGGGTCAGGATCCTGAGATGAGAACTCAGTCTGTGGCTGCTATTGTCTCTCAAATGCCCACCTAAAGCAGCATCCTCCCGCCTTTGCCTCCCATAGTGCTGGGATTACAGGCGTGAGCTGCCACGCCCTGTCAATTTATATATCTACATACTACTTATATGCTATCTATCAGGACTTGTATTCTCCATAAGGGTGGGTGTGTGCTGCAGTCAGTCAGCTCCCTATTCTGGGTCTGGGGTTGGGGCTACCTGGGACTGTTTTAAAGAGTCATTATCATGAGATGCTGCATGAGGCATATTGACTCTTCTTTGCATCTCCCCTAGTGGAGCTGGCCTCCTTCTGCCCTATAGGCCTGAGTACACCCCTCTTGTAATCGCCTAAAATCCTCTGTGCAGGCAGCCTGGGAAGAAGCAGCTGTGATATCACAGCTTCCTATCCCGGGGAGCCTGTGGCAGGCACCCCATATCACTTGCTCTCTGGGTCAGAAGCAACAGGTGCTCCCCTCAACACACACACATACACACACACAGATACAACAGAAAGACATACAGATACACAGATACAGAAATATACACAGAGATGCAAATACAGAGATAGAGACACACAGAAACAGATGCACACACAGATAACACAGAGACCCACACAGATACAGAGATAAACATACAGACACAGAAGCAGACACACATACACAACACAGACATACACAGACGTAGAAATATACACAGACACACAAAAACAGACACACAACGAGACAGGTACAACACACACACAGACACATATACACCCTGTAGTGGCCCTCCCAGCCATCCTTCCTACACGGCCAGTGTGATCCTGATGAAATGCTCATGTGGCCGTGGCAGCTGGCTCCCATTGCTCTTGGGGTGAGACCCAAAGCTCTGTGGAAGGTCCTGCCCGGTCAGCCCTGAGGACCTCAGTAGCTCCCCAGCACCCAGGTCTCCCCCACAGCAGCAGACTCCTCTCCTCCTGCTTCTTGCTAAATAAGTCTCCTCTGGGGCTTTCACAGAACGCTTCTCTCCACTCTTCATCTAACTCATTCCCCCAGCAGAGACCTGAGGAGGTTTTTTCTGACCCCATTGCTCAGACCACACAGACACACTCCTGAGCCCCACTTAGCCTCCAGAATGTTTCCTCCTGTGGCCATCCTATCATCTGTAATGATTACATTTTATTATTATTATTTTTTATGATTTTTGAGGCTTGGCACCCTGAGCTTAGAGGATCCTCCTGCCTCAGCTTCCTGAGCTGAGACTGTGGGTGTGTGCCACTGCCTGGCTAACTTAAACTTTGTTTTTGTAGAGATGGGGTCTTGCTATCTTGCCTAGGCTGATCTCAAACTTCTGGGCTCAAGTAATCCTCCCATCTCGGCCTCCTAAAGTGTTAGGATTACAGGTGTGAGCCACCCCAGTGTTGCTTTGAAGACGATTATCTCTGACTCCACTGGACTAAGCAACTGCCTAAGGGCAGGAGCTGTGCCTGTGGTGGGCACCACTGTATTCCCAGCATGACACTCAGTGCCTGGCGTGGCAAAGGTGTTCAGTGCCTATTGGTTGAATATATGAAATGAATAGATAAGAAGGTTTCTGCAGGTTGAGATGTGGCCCCTCTCCCCAAATGTGAATACATTGCCCATGGGGCTTCATAGAGTTTGGATTATCAAATTCCTTCCTAAAGGCAGAGCTCAGTCCAGTGTAACTTGGCAAGACCCTGCTGAGCCCTTGCTTGAGGCCCAGCCCTCGTCCACGGTGCTGGCGCGCAGAGCTCAGCTGGCTATTAGCTTTGCCCTCACTTGGCTTCTGCTTCTCTCTGCAGAAGAGGCGGAGGATGCGAATGAAGAAGCCCCATTGAGGGACCGCTCCCACATCGAGAAGACCCTCATGCTGAATGAGGACAAGCCATCTGACGACTACTCTGGTAACCAGGGGAGGGAGACACACCCAGGCTGCCAGGGGCCAGGCAGACCCCTGGAGGCTTTGGAGAGCCAGGGCGGGCCAGGGCCTTATCCCAGAGGCCAGAGGGGACCTTGGGGAGGAGGAGAGCCCCGAAGGTGGGAGGATTCTTGGAGGAGGCTCTGTGAGCAGGGTCCACGGCCGGAGGCTCCAGGTGGGCAGAGAGGAGGAAGGGCCGTCTAAGCAGAGGGCCAGTGTGGGTGAATCCAGTGTGGCCCCCTGCCATGCAGGGGAGGATGCTTAACACAGACCCATCTCCTTCTGCTGTGACAGCTTATAAAGCTGTTTCATGTGGTATATCATTTTATCTTTGAAACCCAAGGATTGCAGCAGGGTTTGTCTTCTCTTAATGAGCCATGTAACTGGAGCTCAGGCTAGCAGCAATTTGCTCCTGACACACAGCTAGAGGGTGGCGGATTGAGGGGTAGAGTCTTGCTAGCCTGACTCGCCACCCCACGGGCCTTCCTATTGGTTCCTCCTCTTCTCCTAGAAAGAGGCCATCTGGGTTATGTGACCCCTTCAGGAGTGTCTGGGAGTACAGTGACAGGCCAGGGCCAGGGTGCCGTTCTGCAGGCCTACTCGGTGCTGGGCCTCCTTGCCTTCTATGCCTCAGGGAGCACACACAGAGGTGGGCCGCAAAGATGGAATTCTCATCCACCAAAGAAAGGGCTTGTAGTAGGCTGCAGGGCAAGGCAGGATTTCAGACACACTATTCAGGTGAGGAAGGAGGAGAGAGGTTTTAAAAAAATAGGTCACTGCCCAACGTGGTGGCTCACGCCTGTATTCCCAGCACTTTGAGAGGCCGAGGTAGGCAGATCATGAGGTCAGGAGTTTGAGATCAGCCTGACCAACATGGTGAAACCCTGTCTACTAAAAATACAAAAATTAGCTGGGAGTGGTGGTGCATGCCTATAATCCCAGCTACTCAGGAGGCTGAGGCAGGAGAATTGCTTGAACCTGGGAGGTAGAGGTAGCAGTGAGCTGAGATCGTGCCACTGAACTCCAGCCTGGACGACAGAGTGAAACTCCATCTCAAAAAAAAAAAAAAAAAAATGCCTAGCTGCAATATCTTACGCCTGTAATCCCAACACTTTGGGAGGCTGAGGTGGGAGGGTTGCTTGAGCCCAGGAGTTAGAGGCTGCAGTGTGCTATGATTACACCACTGCACTCCACCCTGGGTGACAGAGTGAGACCCTGTCTCTAAAAAAATAAAATAAAATAACCAAACAGCTCAGAAGGCTTTGGGGGTGGGTAGGAGAATGCCTTTTGGTTTGAAGGTTTCTGTGGGTTGAGATGTGGGCCAGCTCTCCAACTGCAAATACATTGCATGGTTGCCAGGCTGCAGACGGCACCTGCTCCCCACCAGGCAGGGCTGGAGCTGCCCTGGATGGTGAGACCCCTCCACAGTGGAGAGACTGCCTGGATCGTACCTGCCTGATGTTCTTCCCTCCATCCTCTCTGTCTCAGCGGTGCTGCAGAGGCTTCGGAAGATCTACCACTCATCCATCAAGCCCCTGGAGCAGTCCTACAAGTATAATGAGCTCCGGCAGCATGAGATCACAGGTAAGGCATGAGATCACAGATAGGGCATGAGATCACAGGTAGGGAATGAGATCACAAGTACGGCACAAATTCACAGGTAGGGCACGAGATCTCAGGTAGGGCACGAGATCACAGGTCTGGCAGGAGATCTCAGGTAGGGCACGAGATCTCGGGTAGGGCACGAGATCACGGGTAGGGCATGAGATCATGGGTAGGGCACGAGATCTCGGGTATGGCACGAGATCATGGGTAGGGCACGAGATCATGGGTAGGGCACGCGATCTCGGATAGGGCACGAGATGACGGGTAGGGCACGAGATGACGGGTAGGGCACGAGATCACGGGTATGGCACGAGATCACGGGTAGGGCATGAGATCATGAGATCATAGGTACGGCATGAGATCACAGGTAGGGCATGAGATCACAGGTAGGGCATGAGATCATGGGTAGGGCATGAGATCATGAGATCACAGGTATGGCATGAGATCACAGGTATGGCATGAGATCACGGGTAGGGCATGAGATCACAAGTAGGGCATGAGATCACAGGTATGGCATGAGATCACAGGTACAGCATGAGATCACAAGTATGGCATGAGATCATGGATAGGGCATGAGATCATGAGATCACAGGTACGGCATGAGATCACAGGTAGGGCATGAGATCACAGGCAGGGCATGAGAGCACGTGTACGGTGCAGGCCTGTCAGCGGGGCTGTACCACCAGACTGGACTCCCCTGGTGCCCACACAGGTTCAGGAGCTGGTTTGTGATGTGTGCGAGGACCCATGGTTCTGGGTCTGGGCTCCCTCCGGGAGTTGGAAAGGATGTCACTTCTGTCAGAGGAACTACCCTTTCAGCAGCAGAGTGCAATGCTTTACCAGATAGCATTTTGGTTTTAAGCTTTATACTTCAGTCGTGCATATTTGAGTCTTCAAGGGTGATAATGCTGATTTGGATCCCTCTGGAGCACCTGTGCTCCAGAGCCCGCAGGTGCCCACCATCTACTCACCGGTGGTCCCTAAGCCCTCTGATCGCCCATTCCTTCCACTCCTCCTATTGCCCTTCCCCATCTGCTTCCCTTGGGCCTGGATTCTTTGCAAAACTGGTTTTCAAAATGATAAAAATAAGACACACTTGTTGCAAAACATTCAAATAGTACAGAATAGCATACATCAAAAAATACAAATTCCATTCTTGATCTCCACCTTCTTTAATTCGACTCCCAGAGAAAACCACCATTATAGTTTCTTGTGAAGACTTCCAGGCCTTTCCTCTGCATGTGTGAGTGCATAGAAGGATGTCCTTTTTGATTGTATGCACATGGGATCCTGTTACGTGAGCTGTGTGTGTGGAGACTTCCCTCCTTCCCTCTGATGGCTGTGTGCTCTTCTCCTGCATGGTCACGTCATGCTCTGGAAAACCAGCACCCTCCTGGTGGCTCACGCCTGTAATCCTGGCACTTTGGAAGCCCGAGGCAGGAGGATGGGTTGAGCCCAGGAGTTTGAGATCAGCCTGGGCCACATAGTAGGACACTGTCTCTACAAAAAATACAGAAATTAGGGCCAGGTGCAGTGGCTCAGGCCTGTAATCCTGGCACTTTGGAGCCCGAGGCAGGTGGATCACGAGGTTAGGAGTTTGAGACCAGCCTGGCCAACATGATGAAACCCCGTCTCTACTAAAAATACAAAACATTAGCTGGGCATGGTGGCACATGCCTGTAATCGCAGCTACTCAGGAAGCTACGACAGGAGAATCACTTGAACCTGGGAGTCAGAGGTTGCAGTGAGCTGAGATCACACCACTGCACTCCAGCTTGGGCAACAGAGTAAGACTCAATCTCAAAAAACAAACAAAAACCAAAAATTAGGCTGGGCATGGTGGCTCATGTCTGTAATTTATATAATGCATATACCAATTTATATCCTGCATATACCAGTATCTCTATCCATCATCTATATAAAAACCCTTCAATTACAATGTAATGCCACAGGATTAATTTTAGCTTTTCCTTTTCCATATTTGTAACTCTCTCTGAGAACAGTAATGACCCTGACTCCCATTATCTATAATGCATTTGCTTATTTAAGCAATACTAGAATACATAGTTTCGGAATCCTCCATCCACAGCACTTTTAAAAACAATCCTATGACTGGGCACGGTGGCTCACACCTTTAGTCTCAGCACTTTGGGAGGCCGAGGCAAGCAGAGCACTTGAGGTCTGGAGTTTGAGACCAGCCTGGGCCAACATGGTAAAACGCCATCTCTGCTAAAAATACAAAAATTAGCTGGGCATGGTGGTAGATGCCTGTGATCCCAGCTATAGGCTGGCAGGCTGAGGCCCGAGAATTGCTTGAACTAGGGAGGTGGAGGTTGCAGTGAGCTGAGATCGTGCCACTGCACTCTAGCCTGGATGACAGAGTGAGACCCCGTCTCAGAAAAAATAGCTGGGTGTGGTGGCATGCGCTTGTGGCCCCAGCTACTCAGCAGGCTGAGGCAGGAGGATCATTTGAGCCCGGGAGGCAGAGATTGCAGTAAACAGGTTGCACCAGTGCACTCCAAACAAATATAATAAGTAAATAAATAAATTGGAACACTGGAATTACACATTTTGCTAGTTGTTGCTAAATTGCCTTCCGTGATACCAATTTGTACTCACAGTAACAGTAGATGAGAGTCCTTGTTTCCCAACAGCAATGCCATTTAAATATGTTACTCATCTTTAAAAAATGTAGCCATGGTGTCTTACTGTTTTGTGAATGATATTACAAATGTTTCCCTGTGTTAATCTTGCTGTTTCTGTATGATCTCATTTGATGCTCTGGATGGCTGTCAATGGCCAGGGTATCATAGGGTCTGTATTCTTCCTGCTCTGCAGAGGAGAACCTCAGGCCCAGAGACATGCTGGGTTGCCCAGGATTACACAGCTGGAAGCAGGGAATACTCCGTCCCACAGCTACCTATATAGTTTTTTGTAGCCTAGGAGCCAGTTATCCTCTCCCCCTTTGCAGCGGATACACAGAGCTTGGTGTGAGATTACAGAGAAAGCCCAGTGGCTTTTTCTTTCTCACTGGGCCCTAAGACCCAGAGGCTTGGAAACTTGTGTGGACAGCAGCAGGGGCCAGGAGCTCCCACGTCCCCAGGGCATGGTGCTCTGCAGGGAGGGCCCATTTCCTGGCCCCTGTGCTCACCTTCTGGGTTTGACTCTTAACTTCTAGTCTCTGGCCAGCTTCCTTGTAACCTCTCCCAGGCTCCCCTCCCACCTCCTGCATAGGCCAGCGGTGCCCTCTGCTGTGAGGAGCCGAAACCGCAGCGCCCTGCATGGGCCCTGTTTGTGGCTTGCTTCTGAGAATGGGGAACATCCAGGGCTCTCCTGGGCCAGTGTTTAGAAACTGTGACATCTCTGTGGTTGTAACTGTGGATTCCTGCCAACTCTCAGCCTCCCTTCCTGGCCCCCAGCCAGGGCCTGACATCCACAGAGATGTGTCTCCTGTGTATTCACAGGCAGGGACAGATAGAGCAGGGCCATGGTGTTGCTTTCAGGCAATGTACGTGTGCCTGACATTTATAAGACACCACCCAGGTAGGATGGAGCTTTATCCTCAGAGAAGGAAGACCAGAGTATCGAAAGCAAGATGAAGAAGAAGAAGCATACTGTACCACTCTCTGTTTAAAAAAAAAAAAAAAAAAAGATGGGGGCTGGGCTCGGTGGCTCACGCCTGTAATCCCAGCACTTTGGGAGGCCGAGGCAGGTGGATCACTTGAGGTCAGGAGTTCAAGATTAGCCTGGTCAACATGGTGAAACCCCGTCTGTACTAAAAATACAAAAATTAGCCAGGCGTGGTGGCATGCACCTGTAGTTCCAGCTGCTTGGGAGGCTGAGGCAGGAGAATGGCTTGAACCCCGGAGGCAGAGGCTGCAGTCAGCTGAGATTGCGCCACTGCACTCCAGCCTGGGCAACAGAGTGAGACTCCATTTCAAAAAAAAGATGGGGAAATTGGGTGCTGGGCTCATGCCTGTAATAGTAGCACTTTGGGAGACTGAGGTGGGTGGATTCTTGAGCCCAGGAGTTGGAAACCAGCCTGGGCAACATGTCAAGACCCCATCTCTACAAAAAAATACAAAAATGAGCTGGGTGTGGTGGTACATGCTTATAGTCTCAGCTACTCAGGAGGCTGAGATGGGAGGATGGCTTGAGCTTGGGAGGTCGAGGCTGCATGAACTATGATCACACCACTGCAATCTGGCCTGGGCGACACAGTGAGACCTTGTCTCAGAAAAAAAAAAAAAAAGATAGGGAATATGATAGCTACTAATATTGCTTATATATGCATTAAAATGTCTAAAAGAAAAATCAGCAGTAGTTACCTATGCAGGGGCATTAGAGCCGAGGCAGATTGGGATGGAGATGGGAGATTTTTCACTGTTTACGTTTTTATACTCCTGATATTTGAACCAAGAAATTACATAAATTGAAATCATAACAAATGAAACAAAAGGGGAAGGCCTGGTGTTCTTAGGGCAATGTGCTGGACTCAGGGAGACAAATCTGGAGAACTTCAGTGCTGAATTATGCAGTGCTAACCCTCTGTGCTGTAGTCCAGAGAAGAGCTGAAAGAGCTGAGGCCTGAAAATCTGCAATAAGATTGACTATATCCCATGTTGAAAGCCTCTCCCCTTCCCTCCCTGTTCCCTGGATTTGAAAGCACTAGGGCATTCTACTTTTCCCCTTAGGGACCCACCTGGAGTGGCCTTCTGGGGTCATCTCCCCAACATGGCCTTCGTAAGGACGTTGGATGTAGGACCCAATAATTGCCAGTTCATTGTTTGGTTTTGGGCACTGGCAAATTTATCATGGACTTAACAGGCTAGTGTTTGAGAGTGGCCCTAGAAGAGGGTGAGTGTGATGGCTCACACCTGTAATCCCAGCACTCTGGGAGGCCAAGGGGGAAGGATCGCTTCAGCCCTTTAGTTTGAGACCAGCCTGAGCAATGTAGCAAGACCCCGGCTGTACACAAAAATTTAAAATTTAGCTGGGCATAGTGGTACGTGCCTGTAGTCCTAGCTACTGCTTGGGAGGCTGAAGTGGGAGGATTGCTTGAGCCCAGTAATTGTAGTAGAGCATAACTGTACTACTGCATTTCAGCCTGGGCGACGTAGACCCTGATTCTAAACAAAAGAGGAGAGAGAGAGAGAGAGAGAGAGAGAGAGAGAGACTGTCTCTAGAGCCCAGGATTAGGCTGTACTGGGAGTCTTGGGAGCTCCAGGTAGGAGGAGAGGAGAGCTGCAAAGGCTGGAGACAGGCAGGGTCTGAGTCTGCCACCCAAGGTTATACAGGCTGGTCCATGGCCATCCTCCTCTGTCAACCAGATTCTCTCCCTGTGGAAGCTCTGTCCTCCTTTTTCTATGAGCTTTTCTCCTCCAGATTTAACCAGGAGGTCTCACCTAGAGTGAGCTCTGAGTCAGGGTTTGTTGAATTCACTGAGATCCTTCTTCTGGTGTGGGCTGATGTGCCAAGGATCTGGGCAAGGCTCAGACAGTGACTTCTGTGTCTTTTTACTGGGTGATCGCACTTATGTAGTAAGAGAAGTGTCACTGGGGGCTACACACATCTGATCCCCGGAGAATTCCACAACTCAGTTGGATGGACAGCCAGAGGCTTTGGAGTACGGTGCCATACCCCTCGTGTGAACTTTTGTTGGTTTCCTTCCATTTCTAATTCCTGTTGCCCACAGATGGAGAGATTACCTCCAAGCCTATGGTGCTGTTCCTGGGACCGTGGAGTGTTGGTAAATCTACCATGATAAACTACCTCCTTGGGCTGGAAAATACTCGCTATCAGCTCTATACAGGTAATCAGTTTTCTTGTGTGATTGTTGGGATTTGAATGTCATATGTAAAAGCACCATGAAAAGTTAAATCACTGGCCAGGCACGATGGCTCATGCCTGTAATCCCAGAACTTTGGGAGACCAAGGCAGGTGAATCACTTGAGGCCATCGGTTTAAGACCAGCCTGGCCAACATGGCAAAAATCTGACTCTACTAAAAAATTACAAAAATTAGTGGGGTGTGGTGACAGGTGCCTGTAATCACAGCTACTCGGCAGGCTAAGACATGAGAACTGCTTGAACCTGGGAGGCAGAGATTGCAGTGAGTTGAGATCATGCCACTGCACTCCAGCTTGGGTGACAGAGCGAGACTCCAGCTCAAAAAAAAAAAAAGAAAAGAAGTGCTGGGTACGGTGGCTCATGCCTGTAATCCCAGCACTTTGGGAGGCCAAGGGGGGCAGATCATGAGGTCGAGAGTTCAAGAGCAGCCTGGCCAACATGGTAAAACCCCGTATCTACTAAAAATACAAAACATTAGCCGGGCATAGTAGTGTATGCCTGTAACTCCAGCTACTCGGGAGGCTGAGGCAGGAGAATTGCATGAACCCAGGAGGCAGAGGTTGTAGTGAGCAGAGATCATGCCATGGCACTTGGGCCTGGGCGACAGAGCATGACTCAGTCTCAAAAAATAAAATAAATAAATAAATAAATAAGAGCAGTTATGCCACATGCAGGGGTTAAAATAGAAAATATGAAAAAGGCCAGGAGCAGTGGCTCATTCCTATAATCCCAGCACTTTGGGAAGCCGAGGCGGGAGGATCACCTGACGTCAGGAGTTCGAGACCAGCCTGGGCAACACGGTGAAACCCTGTCTCTACTAAAAATACAAAAAATTGGCTGAGTGCAGTGGCTCACACCTGTAATCCCAGCACTTTGGGAGGCCGAGGCGGATGGATCACGTGAGGTCATGAGTTGGAGACCAATCTGACCAACATGGAGAAACCCCGTCTCTACTCAAAATGCAAAAATTAGCTGGGCATGGTTGCGCATGCCTGTAATCCCAGCTATTCAGGAGACTGAGGCAGGAGAATTGCTCAAACCCAAGAGGCAGAGGTTGCAGTGAGCTGAGATTGTGCCATTGCACTCTAGCCTGGGCAACAAGAGCAAAACTCTGTCTCAAAAAACAAACAACAAAAACACATACACACACAATTACCTGGGTGTGGTGGTGGGCTCCTGTAATCCCAGCTACTCAGGAGGCTGAGGCAGCACATTCCTTGAACCCAGGAGGTGGAAGTTGCAGTGAGCTGAGATTGCACCACTGCACTCAGCCTGGTGACAGAGCGAGGTGCCATCTCAACAAAAAAAAAAAAAAAAAAAAAAAAAAAAAAGGAAAAGAAAATTCAAAAAAAAGAGAAAACCAAAAAACTGCAGCTGCACCAAAGTCCATATCAGCACTATTCACAATAGCCAAAACATCGAAACAACTCAGGTGCTCATCCATGGATGAGGGCATCAGCAAAATGTGGTCTGTTCATACAGACAATGAAGTATTCTTCAGCCTTAAAAAGGAATGACATTCTGATATCTGCTACATGGATGAACCATGAAGATGTTACGCTAAAGGAAAGAAGACAGACAAGAGAACATATACTGTCTGATTTCAATTCTGTAAAAGTAGGCAAAATCAGAGAGACACCAGAGTGGTTGTAACCAGGGGCTGGGGGAAGAGTGAGTGGGGAGTTACTGTTCAGTGGATACAGAGTTTTCATTTTGGGAAGATAAAAACGTTCTGGAGATGGATGGTGGTGCATAACAGTGTGAATGTACTTAATGCCGTGAACTGTATGCTTTCAGATGATTAAAATGGCAAATTTAGGCTGGGCGCAGTGGCTCACGCCTATAGTCCCAACACTTTGGGAGGCCAAGGTGAGCAGATCATTTGAGGTCAGAAGTTTGAGACCAGCCTGGCCAACACGGTGAAACCCCACGTCTACTAAAAATACAAAAATTAGCTAGGTGTGGTGGCATGTGCCTGTAATCCCAGCTACTTGGGAGGCTGAGGCAGAATTGCTTGAACCCAGGAGATGGGGGCTGCAGTGAGTTGAGATTGTGCCTCTGCATCCAGCCTGGATGACAGAGCAACACTCTGTCTCAAGAAAAAAAAAAAGTAAATTTTGTGTTACATTTATTTTACCACAATTAAAAGAAAGCCCCAATAGCCTAGTAAATGTATCCTATTCTTGTGGCAAAAGTCTCCTTGTGATACCCAGCATATGCATATGCTTCTCAGTAGGTCTGTTTCACAGAGATCCCGTATTCCCTGTCCTCTCACCCCGCGTGCCCAGGCGCTGAACCCACCACCTCTGAGTTCACGGTCCTAATGCATGGGCCGAAGCTGAAAACCATCGAGGGCATCGTCATGGCTGCTGACAGTGCCCGCTCCTTCTCACCCCTGGAGAAGTTTGGCCAGAATTTCCTGGAGAAGCTGATTGGCATTGAGGTTCCCCACAAACTTTTGGAGAGGGTCACTTTTGTGGATACACCAGGCATCATCGAGAACCGCAAACAGCAAGAAAGAGGTAATTTAGCCCTCATTTCTGAACAGGGTAAGCTCTGTTTCAAAAAATTATTTTTGGCCAGGCATGATGGCTCATGCTTGTGATCCCAGCTCTTTGGGAGGCCAAGAAAGGAGGATCTTTTGAGGCCAGGGGTTTGAGACTAGTCTGAACAACATAGTGAGATCCCATCTCTACAAAAAAAATTTAAAAAATTAGCCAGGTATGGTGACATGTGCCTGTGGTCCTAGCTACCCGGGAGGCTGAGGTGGGAGGATTGCCTGAGCCCAGGAGGTTGAGGCTGCAGTGAGCCTTAATCGTGCCACCGCACTCCAGCCTGGGCAAGAGTGAGACCCTATCTCATATAAATAAATAAATAAGTAAGTAAGGTTAGGCACAGTGGCTGACGCCTGTAATCCTAGCACTCTGGGAGGCCAAGGCAGGTGGATCACTTGAGCCCAGGTGTTCGAGACCAGCTTGGACAACATGGCAAAACCCCACCTCTACAAAAAATACAAAAATTAGGTGGTCATGGTGGCACATGCCTATAGTCCCAGCTACTCAGGAGACTGAGTTGGGGGGATTGCTTGAGCCCAGGAGGTCAAGGCTGCAGTGACAGTGAGCCACGGTCATGCTACTCACTCCAGCGTTAATGACACGGCAAGACTCTATAAAAAAAAAAATAAATAAATAAATAAATAAAAGAAGAAAGAAAACTCCTTTTGACAGTGGGTGGTAGGTAGGCAGGGGAGAGAAAACGGGGCCTACATTGCCCAAGGCCAGAAGAAGCATTCTTCGCCTTCTTGTCTTGCCTGGTTTTGAAGTGCCTAGTCCTCCTACCTCCCCAAGGACTTATTTGGTTTGGAGACGGCCAATATTTTCCAAAGTGGGGGACTAGTCTTTGCGAAAAGCTCTGAGAGGTTCAGCTGGGGCTCAGTTGTCTTTGGGAGGCCCTGTTTCTCCTGTGTAGCCAAGGACCTGGACTAACTGGATCCTAGTACCAGTATGTTTGACTTCTGGCTAAATTGGGTCTGGGGCTCCTGGGCCTGCTGTAGGTTGAACCTGACCTTCATTTCTTCCTATTCCTGGTTTCTGCTTTTCCAGGCATGCTTCCCCATGAGCCTTTAGCAGGCTTCTTCAAAGCCCTACTTGCCCTCAGGTAGCAGGGGAATGCCACTTAGGGTCTGTCTGACTTCACTTACATGAGAGTAGGCCAAAGCAGAGAGACAGAAACCAGAGTGGTTGTAACCAGAGGTTGCGGGGAAGGGGAGATGGGGAGTTTAATGGGTACAGAGGTTTCAGTTTGGGAAGATGAAAAAGTTCTAAAGAGGGATGGCGGTGATGGTTATACAACAATTTGAAAGGATTTAATGAACAAGGCTGACAACCAGGCCACAAGACTAGAAGCCAGAGGCCCACCAGGCACGCGGCTATGGAATAGGCCACTGAGTCCTGCCATGAGGCGAGGCTGTCTGCAGCGAGTCCTGAGCAGGGCAGTTGTGGGAAGACAGACGGTGGATCTCAGTTCATGGTTACAACTCCAATTCTGGTTATAAATAGATCCTGCATGAATGATATTAGCAGTAATATTTGTATTGGTAATATTAATAATGTTAGTAATTAAATTGTACACTTATGACACATTAGATAATTTTATACATTAATATAAAAAAAGATTTCAATGTGTTTTAGACAGGAGGTCCTCATCTCCTCAGTTTTCTTATTTGCAAAGAAAACTAGGAAATAAGAAGCTAAAGGAATTAAAATGTACTGGGCATCAGCTGTATGACTGGAATTTTAGGTGCTTTCCTATATTACAGTAATATGGTAATCTTTATGTCAACTCAGACGTTAATAATGTTTTTCTTGTCATTTTGGAACTAAAAAGGTAGAGCTTAGAGGCATTTAATATGCAGCTGGCCAGGGGCAAAGCTCAAATTCTAGTCTACATCTTAATGCCAAGTCCACATTCCTCCCCCTAAATAATGCATTCGCTCTTTCATGTTTTTCTAATTCCCTATTTCTCTCCCTCAGTATCTTTACCCTTGCCCCAGATCCTTTTAAACAGTAGGACAATTTCCATTTTGAACAGGTATTTTGCTTTCTTAGAGACTTGGATTTCACAGTGGATGAGAACAACGATCAAGCAGGGTGTGGTGGCTCATGCCTATAATCCCAGCACTTTGGGAGGCTGAGGTGAGAGAGTTCTTAAACCCAGGAGGTGGAGGCTACAGTGAGCTATAATCATGCCACTGCTCTCCGACCTGGGTGACAGAGTGAGACCCTGTCTCAAAAAACAAATCAACAAGAAAAACAAGGATTAGCTGTTCTTGGTTGAAGGTTGGCAGGGGCAGGAGATATGCAACTGATTTTTTAATAGTACTTAGAAACCCAGAAAACCCAGTGCTGTTCCTTCTTTCAACCCCCAGAAAAGTTTAGTTCTGAAAGGAGGCGTGTGGGCTTTGAGGGAGGCCTACTCAGTTTGACTTCTCGCTCCTGTCTCCAAAGGCTACCCCTTCAACGACGTGTGCCAGTGGTTCATCGACAGGGCAGACCTTATCTTTGTTGTCTTCGACCCAACCAAGCTGGATGTGGGTCTGGAGCTGGAGATGCTCTTCCGCCAGTTGAAGGGGCGTGAATCCCAGATAAGGATCATCCTCAACAAGGCTGACAATCTGGCCACCCAAATGCTCATGCGGGTTTATGGGGCCCTCTTCTGGAGCTTGGCCCCTCTCATCAACGTCACAGAGCCCCCAAGGGTTTACGTCAGCTCCTTCTGGCCACAAGCATATAAGCCAGACACCCACCAGGAACTATTCCTCCAAGAAGAGATCTCCCTCCTGGAAGACCTGAATCAGGTGATCGAGAACAGATTGGAGAACAAGATTGCCTTCATCCGCCAGCACGCCATCCGGGTCCGCATCCACGCCCTCCTGGTTGACCGCTACCTGCAGACTTACAGGGACAAAATGACCTTCTTCAGTGATGGAGAACTGGTCTTTAAGGACATTGTGGAAGATCCCGATAAATTCTACATCTTCAAGACCATCCTGGCAAAGACCAATGTCAGCAAATTTGACCTTCCCAACCGTGAGGCCTACAAGGACTTCTTTGGCATCAATCCCATTTCCAGTTTCAAACTGCTCTCTCAGCAGTGCTCCTACATGGGAGGTTGCTTTCTGGAGAAGATTGAGCGGGCCATCACACAGGAGCTTCCGGGCCTCCTGGGTAGCCTCGGGCTCGGAAAGAATCCAGGTGCTCTCAACTGTGACAAAACAGGGTGTAGCGAAACCCCCAAAAATCGCTACAGGAAGCACTAGGTGGTGTAGTGGTTCTTGGGTTCCTGTTGGTGAATGAGCTTGTGTCCTAACTGTCTGAGAAGTCGAGGTTTATTAACCCTTTGAGCCACCCTGGCAGGAATGATTACACAGTGGAGATTTGGGAGTTCATTGAGGCCAGGGGCCGGGGCAGGTGTGTGGGTCTCAGGAGGAGAGTGGAAACTGTGAATTCTAGTGCGCTTGTCTTGTTGCTTCAATGAGGAGGCCTGATTGAGGCAAGTCAGCCTCCACCTGCTTTTCCTGGGTCTTGTCTTGGAAGGACAGAGAGCAGCTAAATTCTAGTTTTTCTGAAATCAGTGAGGGTCAAATAAGCTAAAAGCAGCTGAAGTTCCTTTGTCCCCTGGGGGCTGGGAAAACAGCAAAGGCCTGCGTCCTAGAGATTGTCAGGTCCGTCTGGCTTCTTTCCACACCCACAGGCTTGTGTCTGTTCCCCAGCCCTTGGCTGCTTCTTAACTTTGGGTTGACTTTCAACAGTGAACAATCTCTTGAGTCTGAATATACCTGGGTTTTTTGTTTTGTTTTGTTTTTGTTTTTGTTTTTTTTTTGTGATGGAGTCTCACTCTGTTGCCCAGGCTGGAGTGCAGTGGTATGACCTTGGTTCACTGTAACCTCTGCCTTCCAGGTTCAAGTTATTCTCCTGCCTCAGCCTCCCGAGTAGCTGGGATTACAGGCATGCACCATCACGCCCAACTAATTTTTGCATTTTTAGTAGAAACGGGATTTCACCATGTTGCCCAGGCTGGCCTCGAACTCCTGACCTCAAGTGATCTACCTGCCCCGGCCTCCCAAAGTGCTGGGATTACAGGTGTGAGCTGCCACACCCAGCCTCTACCTGGGTTTTGAGCTGATCCCCAAGACTTGCTCCTGGTTTCCTCAAGGTGGGACAGTGGTTTAGGACAGGAGACAACTAAGTACAGGAATCCCCAGGTAAGGACAAGGATCTGCCTTCCCCAGTGCCAATTCTCTGATGTGTTCCTCAAAGCCGGCTCGGGGAGCTTGATCCCTTTATCGGACCCAGGAGAGGGGGAGTGGTCAGTGTATCCAGGTAATTTACCTCTTGGAAGTGACTTTAGTGAACGTCGTGGAAGGGCTCAGAGGGTTAATTGGTTTGCAGTGTGTCTTTGTCTATTGCATGTCTTGGAAAACTCAGATCCCAAAAGCATTGGGTTTCAGAGAGGACAGTGGAGACCTTGCTCATTTTCCTTAGGCCGTCAGTCTCTCCCAAATTTAAGAGGAGGCAGTTTCCACAACTCCTCTGTGGAAACACCTAGCAGCAGAGTTGTTCCTTTGCGGTTTCCACACCATGGCTTGCCCTTTCCTTTCTTCTCCATTCCCTGATGCATCAGCACTTAAAACTTGGAGCAGTTTCCAAGGAGTCAGAACCAGCACCAGCCACTCTGTGTTGTCGGCAACCAAGGGTTAACATTGACCCTGATGCAGATGTCCGCTGAACACACTGCAGGAGAGCCAGGGCCTTCAATACCAGTGAGTGTGAATATATGTGTATGTTGTCTGAGAGAGACGAGGGAGATCACATAGACTCGAGGGTGCAGAGAACTTGTTGTAAGAGTCTTACAAGGCTAGCATGCACAGCTCCGCAGAAGTTGGTGGGGAGCAGAGGCGCAGGGCCCGCAGGGAAGCAGCAGCCTTTGGATGGTGAAATGTGCATGATGCACAGTCTATACATGCCCAGGAGACCCAGCCCCGGTTGCCTTGAGGGGCTTCTTTGTGCAGAGCCAGCCGCTTCTCTTGGGAACAAGCTGTCCTGGGGGCCTTACCTTCAAGGCAGGAGTCAGGATACACCAGCACCAGGAAGTCATCCTGGACCAGAAGGAGGGTGGAAAGGCAGGCAGAGGGAGAGGCACTCTGAGGTCAGGCAGGGTAAGCCGGTTGGCAGTCAGGTTAGGTCTACATGGAGAACCTTGAGTTAGGAATTCCTGGTTCTCAGAATCGTAATCACTCTGGTACGTGCTGTCACAGGGGCCATTGCATTTGGCTTTGTGGAGGGCCTGGAACCTTCCACAAGAACACCTAAGGTTCCAGAGCACCCAGGACAATGTTTCCAAGGAACGAGTCAACCAGGAAAGAAAGTGAGTTCTGCAAGGGGCCTCCACGGAGCCTGTGATAGGGCTGATGAGATGGAATCTGTCCTGGACTTTTCTTCTTATTAACCACCCTCCGCAAACCCCAGAACACCTTGCCTCATCTCTGTACCATCTGCCCTCTTGGGGGATGGGCCCTCCCGCCTCTCCCCTGCCTGCATCTCCATGCTGTGAGCTGCTTTGGCAGATCTGTTTTTCTGTGCAGTCAGGGGGAAAAAAAAACACACAAGAAATGCACAACTGTGTGGGCATTGTCATAGCTGTTGATGTCTCCACTGCTTTGGGGGAAATGGCTGGGATGAAGCTAATACATTCATGCAATATTTATATTTTCAGAGGCTACGTTATCAGCATGCTATTGCTGCCTTGGGCTTTTCCTTCCGTCATCTGTTTTCCTTTTTGTGTTCCTTCTCTCTTTGACTTCTCTTCCCTTTCTCACTGTCAGACTTTCTTGTCTCTGCTGCTCACAGGCCTGCCCATCAGTCAGCACAGATATTTAGTATCTGGTTTCTGGCCAGCTCTGTGGAGGGAGCTTTGAGCAGAATTCTGACTCTCTGGGGTCGGGGGTTAGGAACTGGGGGAAAGGTAAGGATCCAGAGATTCCCCGAAGAGGAGTGTCTGGAAGGATCTGTGCCTGGACAGTGGCTGAACCTTTCCAGTGTTCTTTCAGTTCTGATTTCATCAGTCTCAATAAAGTTCTGACCTCTCTTTAACACTGAGTGCTTTCTCATGATCTCCAGCCAGGTTAATCTGTTCATCCTCCTTTTACCTGGTAGAGTGAACTCACTGTAAGTTTCTTGGGGAGAGACTGGAAATTAAGAAATTTCACCCTTGTGTTAGTTGAATGCCCCAGGATCTTCTTTAGGGCTGAGGCTGAGTTGGTCTCTTGGCTGGCCAGGAAGCCCAGGCCTGCCTGGTATCCCTTGAAACTTAAAGAACCGCTTTCTTGGCCTGGCGCGGAGGCTTAAGCCTATAATCCCAGAACTTTGGGAGGCCGAGGCAGGTGGATCACAAGGTCAGGAGATTGATACCTTCCTGGCCAACATGGTGAAACTGAAATACAAAACAAAAAAATTAGCCGGGCATGGTGGTATGTGCCTGTAGTCCCAGCTACTTGGGAGGCTGAGGCAGGAGAATCACTTCAACCCGGGAGGCAGAGATTGCAGTGAGCTGAGATTGCGCCATTGCACTCCAGCCCGGTGACAAAGTGAGACTCCGTCTCAAAAAAAAAAAAAAAAAAAAAAAAAAGAACTCTCTCCCCAGCACCTGGGTGCCTCATTCCCCCAAGCATCCGCGCAGCTGCCTCAGATACCCAAGGGCTCCAGTGGAGGGCACAAAGGTTTCCTGAATGGTGAGGCTGCTGCCTCCCCTTGGCTTCATCAGGTGATCTCCTCCACGCAGCATGGACTTGAGCCTCCCACTTGGACCTTTTTTTTTTTTTTGAGACAGAGTCTCACTCCGTCACCAGGCGCCAGGCTGGAGTGCAGCAGCATGACCTCAGCTCACTGCAACTTCCACCTCCCGGGTTCAAGCAATTCTCCTGCCGCAGCCTCCCAAGTAGCTGGGACTACAGGCGTGTGCTGGACCTGTCTTTAAAGAAACCTGAACATGTCCTTGACTCCCGGAGCCCTTCCCACCATGTTTTCCTGTTTCCAGTGTCCTCTTCACAGGAGAGGTACTTTAATTTTGAAGTTTTACTTCTGGGGTCTTCGAAGAAATTTTACATCTTGTTCGAGAACAGGTTTTTTGTTGTTGTTGTTGATGCTTTTTTTTTAATCTGACATGGAGTCTCGCATTGTTGCCCAGGCTAGAGTGCAGTGCTGCCATCTAAGCTGACTGCAACCTCTGCTTCCCAGGTGCAAGAGATTCTCCTGCCTCAGCCTCCTGAGTAGCTGGGACTACAAGCACACACCACCATGCTTGGCTCATTTTTGTATTTTTGGTAGACGTGGGTTTTCACCATGTTGGCAAGTGATTGGCCTGCCTCGGCCTCCCAAAGTGCTGGGATTACAGGCGTGAGCCACCACATCTGCCCAATTTTTTTCTGACACAGGGTCTCACTCTGTCACCTGGAGTGCAGTAGTGTGATCATAGCTCACCACAGCCTTGACCTCCTGGGCTGAAGCAATCCTCCTGCTTCAGCCTTCCGAGCAGCTGGGACTACAGGCCTGTGTCACCATGTCTGGCTAATTAAAAAATTTTTTTCTTTTTTGATAGAGATGAAGTTTCACTATGTTGTCCAGGCTGGTCTTAAACTCCTGGTCTCATTCCATCCTCCTGCCTCAGCCTCCCGCCTCAGCCTCCCAAAGTGTTGGGATTAGAGGTGAGAGCCATCTCACAGTTAGCAGGTTTTGAAAGGGAAAAAGCTGGGCCCTGGGGAGAAAGGGAGAGTCTGCAGTCCATTGTCTTTGAGTGACTAAGCAACCTGACCCAACTAAGGCCACTCTGTTCACTCACCCTACCGTGTGTCCTCCTTCCACCCGTTCCAGGGAGAAATCCAGAGCTCTTCCCTGGAAGAGGGAGGGAAGTCTGTTTAAAAGATAAATATAAGTAGGCCGTGGCTGACACATGTAATCCCAGCACTTTGGGAGGCAAAGGCAGGCAGATCACTTGAGGTTGGGAGTTCGAGACCAGCCTGACCAACATGGAGAAACCCCATCTCTACTAAAAATACAAAATTAGCCAGATGTGGTGGCGCATGCTTGTAATCCCAGCTACGTGGGAGGCTGAGGCAGGAGAATCACTTGAACCTGGGTGGTGGAGGTTATGGTGAGCCAAGATTGTGCCATTGCACTCCAGCCTGGGTAACAAGAGCGAAATTCCATCTCAAAAAAAAAAAAAAGATAAACATAAGTAATAGTAATATGCCAGAATCTGCCTCAAAATTATGCTATTTCACAAGCCTCATCATCTTCACGTTTTCTTCCATTAACCTGATAAACAGAAAATGGAGAAAGCACAGTCAGGGACCAGAATAAACAGTCAAATTAAGTGAGGGGCATGAATGGAGTGTTTTTAAGGGTAAGTGGATGTATCATCTGAATCCATGGAGTTACACGTGGTTATATGTGTAAGGCGTGTGGAAAATACAATAAGGAAAGTTCATGCATGTGGGGAAACAGGTGCCCAAGTACTTAGCACAGTGCCTGACACGCAGGAGCTCATCACCCATGTGCTATCAGAGGGAATAAGTGGGTTTTGGGGAGTACAGAAGGTGTCTGTGTGGTTTTTTGTTTTGAGACAGGGTCTCCCTTTGTCACCCAGTTTGGGTGCAGTGATGCAATCACAGCTCACTAAAGCCTCCAACGCCTGGCCTCCGATGACCCTTCTGCCTCAGGTCAGCTTCCCAAGTGGCTGGGACTACAAGGGCACATCACCACACCCAGCTAATTAAAAAAAAAAATTTTTTTTTTTGGCTGGGTGTGGTGGCTCATGCCTGTAATCCCAGCACTTTGGGACGCCGAGGTGGGCCTTATCACTTGAGGTCAGGAGTTCAAGATCAGCCTAGCCAACATGGTGAAAACCCATCTCTATTAAATATATAAAAATTAGCCAGGCATGGTGGAGGGCACCTGTCATCCCAGCTACTTTGGGAGGCCAAGGGAGGGAATTGCTTGAACCCAGGAGGCAGTGGTTGCAGTGAGCCAAGATTGTGCCACTACACTCCAGGCTGAGTGACAGGGTGAGACCCTGTCTCAAAAACAATTTTTTTTTTTTTGAGACAGGGTCTTGTTATTTTGCCCAGGCTAGTCTCAAACTCCTGGGCTCAAGTGATCCTCTCACCTCAGGTAATTTTTCTTTAGATAAAGGCAATAAAAAAGAAGCATTAGAAAAACAGAAACTGGTTGGGCTAGGTGGCTCATGCCTGTAATCTCAACACTTCAGGAAGTCAAGATGGAAAGATCGTTTGAGGACAGGAGTTCAAGACCAGCCTGGGAAAGAGTGAAACCTCCTCTCTACAACAATAAAATTGGCTGGGTGTGGTGGCATGTGCCACCACGTTGGATTGCTTGAGCCCAGGAGGCAGAGGCTGCAGTGAACCATGATTCCACTATTGCACTACAGCCTGGGCAACAGAGCAAGAACCTGTCTCAATTAAAAAACAAATAGAAACTGAATAGTGTGATGTGACATGAGGTTGTCTGTAAGAATGCTGACCAGTCTGGCCAACATGGCGAAACCCCATCTCTACCAAAAATACAAAAATTAGCTGGGTGTGGTGGTACATGCCTGGGGTTCCAGCTTCTCTGAGGCATGAGAATCGATTAAGCCTGGAAGCTGGAGGTTGCAGTGAGCTGAGATCATGCCACTGCACTCCAGCCTGGGTGACAGAAATTCTGTCTCAAACCAAAACAAAACAAATTAAAACATTTAAAAGTAATTTTCATTAGAAAATTGGCTGGGTGTGGTGGCTTACCATGCCTGTAATGCCAGCACTTTGGGAGGCTGAGGTGGGTGGATCACCTGAGGTCAGGAGTTCAGGACCAGCCTGATCAATATGGTGGAACTCCGTCTCTACTAAAAATACAAAAATTATCTGGGTGTGGTGGTGTGTGCCTGTAGTCCCAGCTACTGGGGAGGCTGAGACAGGATAATTGCTTGAATCTGGGAGGCAGAGGTTGCAGTGAGCCAAGATCACACCACTGCACTCCAGCCTGGGCGACAGAGCGAGACTCAGTCTCAAAAAAAAAAGTAAACGAACAAATAAAATTCATTGAGGATTATTTCCTGAACAAAAAATACTTTAAAAAAATCTTCACTCCATCTCCATCTCATATTTGATCTTTACCATGATCTTGTAAACTAGATGGTGGCAGGGATATTTCTTATCCTTAAACCCAAATCTAACATGGGGAAACTGCATCTTCAGAGGTGTAGTTTTGCCTGAGTTTGGCCTGAGTTCACTCTGCTAATGCAAGACAAACCATACCACAAGCCAATTTCCTACCTATCCCAATATTCTTTCTACTCTACTGCATCATGTTGATTTGTGGTAATCTGGAGCTGACAGCAAATTGTGCACTGTATATATTTTGGACACACTAAAAGATGTGATTTTGTATTGTGAAAAGTGCAAAAATATTTGTTATATTTCCATTTTCTCCATACTTCTGAATTTTTCCCACCATGATTCCAAAAAAATTAGATATTCTGCATATTAAGGCATATAGTCTCTCTCCTAGAGGATGTGGCCATCTAGTAAGGGATACAAAGCACAATTGTAAATCAGGATACATGGGTGCAGCAAAGAACTTTCTCACTGTAATTATTTGCAAGGCTGATCAATGCATATAAATTGTTAAATTTACTTAAACACGTAATGGATTATTTCTGTTGAGAAGACTCAATTGACACCTCAGGGCTCTTTTGAGAATACTGAGGCTTGCTAAGGGGCTATGGAGCTTGGGGAAGGAGTGGAGTTTGAGCTAGGCTTTGAGGGATGAGCAGGTTTGGCGGATCACAGATTGGTGGATGGGGCACAAGGGAAGATCGAGGGCGCTGGACGCAGACAAAGGAAGACCGCTGTGTGTGGCGGGGATAGGGAATGGGGGCAGTCAAGGTGAGACAAGGTGAATTGGGGAAAACTGGGCCTTAAGGGGAAGCTCAGGGAGTCTGAGTCTGAGGCCACTGCAGGTTTCTGAGCAGGGAAGATCCAGCGGGCAGCAGTGCTGGGGCGACCGGAGCACGGCACGCAGGAGCCGAGCGCCTGCCCCTGGGCCTGCTGCGTGGTGGGGGCTTGGGGGTCTCTGTCTTCTCCGATGCTGCCCTGCTCCAATCCGTTGCCGGAACCCCACCAGGCGGCCATGAGCAAAAGCCCACCCATCGGCCTGTCTCCGCTGGGGAACCCCGGCCGCCCTAGGCAGGTCCCAAAGTGTCCCTTCTCTGGATCCTCTGGGAATCAATTAAGATCGCGGAAACAAGGCCCCCAGGCGGTAGGACGGCCCAGACCCCAACTCCCTGCGCGGCGTGGACGGACTCCTGGTATCCGTTCGGGGACAGGGCTGGAGGCTTCGGTGATCGCTGCTGGGTCCGGCCACTCTTCCCTCGTTTGAGGGAAAACGTCGCGGCTTCGGAGGGCCTCAGAGTTCCCCGGCGCGCCTCTTCCCCTTGGTGGGGAAACTGAGGCCTCCGGGGCAGGGCAGTTCTGGAGCAGGGTCGTAACTGTGGGGAAAGTGGGCCTCTGGCTGAACCTGCCCTCGTCCTTCGCGCCCGGATCCTCACGCGCTATCCCCTGACGGGACATTACCAGAGCCTGCGGATAGGGAGCGACCCCTCGGCGGCTCAGCGGAGATGCGCGGCTCACCCGCCGGCTGGCCCCGCGCATGCGCATCGCCTTATCTTAGGCTTTGGCCCCGCCCCCTCCGGGCCGCGCGCTTCGGACCGAGTCCGGGAGTCCGCGCAGCCGCATACAAAGACGCGTCGAGGTGGCGCTTCCAGAACGCGGCGCTCAGGAGAACCCTAAGGCAGGCGGCACGTAGGCGCTGGAGCGGAGCGGAGCGGGGCGAGGGAGGGGGCGGGAGGCCCCTGCCTGAGTCCGAGGCCAACGAAGCCCCTACGCCCGCTCCCTGCCCTGGCTCCTGTCCCAGGGTCCCGGGCCAAGCGGCGCGCGAGCTCCGTGGCCGCCAGCGCCGGCCCTGCCCCCTCAGCCTAGGAGGCAGCTCCCAGCTGCGTCCGCCTGATGCCGCGGACTCCGCTCCACGGCCTTGCGGGCGCCGCCGGCGCGTGGGGCGGGCAGTGAACATCTATTCTATGCCGCCTTCACCGCGCGGCTGCGAGGGCGCCGGGAGGCCGAGGCCGGGGCTGCAGTACGCTCCTGGTGTCTCACCCCGCAGCTCGGCCCGCCTCCTGGGCAGTGGGGCGTACGACCGGGCAGCCCCGAGATCTCCAGATCCTCAGCCGGGACCGAAAAGGCCCTGAACTTGCCCAGTGACCTGCCATTGAGGCCGCGGTGTTTTGGAGACACGGGGAACGGAAGAAACACCCAAGGCCAACGGCTTCCCTCAGTTTTTGGGGTGAAGTTTCCATCTGAGGCCGACAGGAAATGAGAATTTTAGGAGATTCTCCAACCGGAATGTTACCGCCCTTCCCCGACAGAAACGCTCTCCTCCTGTCATTGAAAATCGAAGGGCAGCCCTTAGGGCAAATGAAAACTCCAGAAACCAGGAGGGTCAGGGAGGGTCTAGACACTCTTGTGGCTCCTGGGGTTCCCTGAATCAGTCATCTTAGGAACTGAAAAGGCCTTAAGAGGATCAAGTGGTCATTAGCCTCTCTCCTGTCCTTTCCTCTCCCCCCTCCCTCCCCT